>NW_008590670.1:9545-15411 GCF_000691845.1 Merops nubicus | reverse complement strand
ACGAGCTGCCAGGGCTCAGGGTGGGGGGTACAGGGGCAGAGGGGCTTCTTTGGAGCTTCCTAAGCACCCGTCTTCATCTGCCTGGCAGGGCCCAGGAGACCCTTGCATTTGTACAACCCGTGAGAGCATCGGGCCCCATCCAGCTTGGCTCCGTCCTTGCTCAGCGGGTCCCCTGGGCTGTCCCCACCTGGGTGACAGTTTTGCAGCTGGGGAGGACTTTGCACCACCCACCCTCACCCACTGCTGGCGCTCACACCTGCTTCTGCAAGGCACTGCTGGGGCTGCAAGGTCTGGAGCGTGCATAGCCCCCCCCACAGGCTCAAGTGACGTGGCCGAGCGCTGTGTGGGAGCTGCAGCCACCCTGGTGTCCCTCAGGAGCCCATGGCCCTGATAAGTCACTGCCCCGCTCTGCAGGGACAGGTAGGGCAGAGCCTGGGGGGGAGAGAGGAAAGGTGCATGGTGCCTGCTGTGTCCCAGGGGAGCACAGAGGGGTGAATCCTTCATTCTTCGCTGCTCTACCTGCCCCATCATTCCCCAAGGACAAGGGAAGCCAGCTGGAGCCCTCCATGTTTCCTCCAAGTCCCTTCCTCTGCCAGCACCCATCTCCATCTCCATCCCCATGCCCATGCCCGTCCCCATCCCCATCCTGTGCTGCCCCTCGCTCCGCAGGCACGTCAGGGCTGGGCTGTGCCCTTGCCCACGCCGAGCTCCTCACCTCTCCCTCTGACTTCTTCTCTTCCCAGGGGCGCTTTCTCCATCGTCCGGAGATGCGTGAAGGTGTTGGCAGGACAAGAGTATGCGGCCAAGATTATCAACACCAAGAAGCTGTCTGCTCGAGGTGGGTGCTGGGGAGGGTTTTGGGGAGGTAAGAGGTGAGTAGGGTTTGCAGACAGGGGAGATTGTCCCCTCTGCGTGGCACTGGGATGATGCCTTTGATGAGCAGTGAGGCAGGGGTGGTTTGATGTGTGGTGGAGGAGCCCCTCATCCCTATCTCCACAGTGATACATGCTGAGCTCCTTGATGAATGGGGCAAACATCCCAGCCATCTTGGTGGCTGCTTGCCACATCCCATCCAAACATCCCTTGGCTGTGCAGGGCTCTGGGGGGCTTTCAGACCCCAAACTGGCCAGAAAGCTGTAGGACCTCATTTCTCCCCTTAAAACAGCACCACCACCACCACACTGCCCTGCGTGTTGCACCAAAGTAAGTCAGACTGCTGCCAGCCTTGGGCACTGGGGAGCACAGTTAATTCAGGAGCATCACTCTTCCCTGAGAGGATCCCTGCTGACCCCTCTATCCCTGCTCTCAGGGGCTGTGGGTTCCTTGCTCACATACCTACATCAGTGAAGTGGGAAAGTCTGCCAAGTGGGGGTTTGATTTCATTTCTACCTGGAGATGGGCCCTCACCTCTTGCTGCCATCTAATTAATCACTCCAGTAGAGCACACTGGCTGCTTTGCTGCTGGAAAAGGTGCTGGCAGGTTTGTCCTGCCTGCTTCTGGGGGCAAGGCTGAGCTGAGCCAGCAGAGAAGAGCTTCTGCCAACTCTTGCCCTGAGGCAAGGACCCCTCTGCCCCCAGGAATCTGGCAGAGAAGCTGTGATGGGGAGGATGGAGAGGATGGGACAGCAGCTACCATGTCCCCAGCTCCTGCTTCTCCTGGAGAAGTGCAGGATGAGTGCTGGGAGCACGCACCCTGCCAGGAGGGTTTAATTAACTCCCTCCCTTGGTTTCTCTCCCTGATGCCACTGCTCACGTCTGAAGGCAAAACTGAAACACAGAAAACGGTGACAAACTCCTTTCTGACCTCAAATTAAACCAGTGCTTTGCAATCTCCCTCCTGCAGCACTGCTGAAGCCACACAGCACTGACACTGACCCTCCCAGTTCCCCCAGCTCTGGCCCCTGCCCCTCTCTGGCAATGCAGATCATTCCCCTCCTCCGAAGCCGAAGGCTCCCAGCCTGGGATGGCCGGCCAGGCAGTGTGCAGGGCTGCCCTTGGCACTGGGCTCCTGCTCGTGTTCCCCACGCTGGCAGTGGGGCAGCAGTAAACGCCTCCCAGTTTGCTGGGCTGCCCAGAGGAGCAGGTTGAGCTGCCTTCCCTCTGCTCCCTCCTGCCTCTGCTCGCCTGCTCCTGCAGTTTGCCCTTCTCCATCCTCGTCTGAGGTTTGTGCTGTCCCTCCAGTGGCTCCGTGTCCGTCTGTCTCCCAGCGAGACCTTGCTGAGGTTATTTTTACCTTCCCTGCCAGCTGAAATCACTAGCTGCTTTTGCTAATGGTCTTGAAACCCCCGTTTCTGCAATGCTGGCATGAGGGGATGGCACTTCCCCATGCTAGGAGCATCCCCAAAGGGGCACAAGGGAGCCATTGTCCCTCAGGGATGTGCCACTGGCTGTCACAGGCAGGGGACAGGCGTGCACAGAGGAGAGGGGTCAGGGGAAAGTGAGAGGAGCCACGAAACATCCCCCTAGTCTCTTCAGATCTCCTCCCAGCTGTCGACATGAGGAGCCAGCAGGAGATGAACTGGAGTTTTTGGAGGAGAAATGTGGTTTGGGTGGAGGCAGGAGCTGGATTTGTGGGTAGGAGAGGGGCTGTGGCCATGGCTCGCTGCCCCCAGCAGCATGTCACTGCAGGGTGGACATGCCGCGGGGGTGGGAGGATGCTCTAACCCACAGCAGCTGCCCCCCAGCTGCCTGAGGGACGTCCCCCTGTGCCTTCGTCCCTCTGTCCCTCTGCCCTGCTCTCTGGCACAGCCACCCGTCTCACATGCCAAGCCCTTACAAGCCCTGTCCTGGAGATGGGCACAACTGAGCGTGCGGGCACAAGGAGCAGTGCCATCTGCCCTGCTCTCTGGCACAGCCACCCCTCTCACATGCCAAGCCCTTACAAGTCCTGTCCTGGAGATGGGCACAACTGCGGGCAGGCACAAAGAGCAGTGCCGGGACCTGCTCTGTCCTTGGGGTCACATTTGCTGCTCTTTCCTGTGACCTCTGCCCCCTTCCAAGCAAGCACAGGAGCTTTACTGGACACCAGCAATGCTGAGCTTCCCCACGGGCCATTTGGCCCTGACCTCCAGCCTGCAGATGCGGAAACTGAGTTAGAGGGTGACAACCGGTGCCTCATCTATAGATGACTGACAGGAAGGAGCAGAAAAGGGAGCAGAAAGCAGCTCCTCTGTGCCCCAGAGAAGTCTGTGAGAGTTTTCTCTCTATCCCACCCCTGTCCTCCACCACACCATGCACTTTGGTTGTGAAAAGCAACAGGTTAAACCCTGACGTCTCCCCGTTGCCCCATCCCACCCTGGGCAGATAGACCCCGTTGGTGGGAACACCACGGGGAGCTGAATGAGGCCACCGAGGCTGTCCCAGCCTTGGCTTGCAGATCTCAGCACAGGCTGCAAAACCCCCCCCAAGCCCTAGGCTGACTCGGGGGGTACCGAGCCCTGGGGAAGGCTCCAGCCCCAGCAGGGAAGGAGCTGTGTCACCTCCTTGTCTCAGCGGTCGGAGACACCCCGGGTTGGTTTGATGCAGAGCGAGACGCTGGGGTGTGAACCTGCAAGGTAACAGCCACGGCACCGTGAGACGAGCAGCCCTAATTATATCCTCCCTTCTCCAGGCTGCTGGGTTCCTGCTAGCACCAAATGCCTCCAGACAAGGCACCTCCCTGCAGGGTGGCTGGGTCAGGTATAAGGAGGCAGAAAAGTGCTGAGGCAGGGAAAAAGGAACAAAATGATCTGAAATTTTATCGCAGGCTCCCCCAGGGTGAAGGCTTTTTGGGCTCAGCTCAACTTGTTTTGCCCAGAGCTACGTTGTCTCACATCCCCTGGCAAAAGTTGGGCAGAGGGACTGTGGTGTTTGGAGATGGGCACCAGAGCAAAGCAAATTCTCAAAGCCATGGTTTTGTGATGTAGGAGAGCAAAGAGACGATGTGAAATGGCTGGGGGTGGAGGGGGGGGAGTGGGTAGCTCTGTTTCATCTTGACATCTTTTGCTGGTTGGCTCGGTCTTCAGCTGTTCAAACTGTACCATTCGGGGGAAGAAATGTCCTTGCTGACAGCCTGTGCTGGGCTGAATAAGAGAAAACCAAGCAGGCGCTGCTGGCATTGATAACTCAGGCAATGGGGTTTTAGGGAGCAAAGGGAAGAAAGAGGAGGGTGATAGATTGTCCAAAGTCCAGGACTGACCTTGGCATCAGTTCCTGGGGGCTTGCCTGGGGGCTGCATCCATGCTGAGATACCATCCATCAGGCCCTGTTGCTGACCATGTACCCAGACTCGTTATTCTTCAGCAAACCCCCTAAAGGACAGGGTTGCTCCTTGCCAGCTGCTCCATGCCCTCAGGTTTCCTGCACTGGCAGCTCCTCTGAGAGAGTGCACCAGGAGCTGGGAGCGGTTTAGTCCGTTCTCCAGAGCCTAATTTAGGGCCGTTGCCTCTTTCAGACCACCAGAAGCTGGAGCGAGAAGCCCGGATCTGCCGCCTCCTGAAGCACCCCAACATTGGTAAGCACACCCTGCCAGGCAGGCAGCTGGCAAACCTGCCAGTGCCCCGTGGCCAGTGCCACCGCCTGCCCACCCACCCTCCTGTGTCCCCAGCAGTGATTCAGCCCTGCCCGAAGCACCACGGGCTGTTTGTCCTCCCCTCCTGCCCTGGCCCCCATCCTGCAGATGGAGAAGGGGCTTGGTGGCCACCTGCCCTGTTGATCTGCAGAGCTGTCCCTCCTCTTCCTCACGGGAGGCTGCATCTTCAAAAGGGGTCAGGGGACGAGAGACCTCCGCCGAGCACGGGGGGATTGAAGTAGGTCCTACCTAACCCACTTGGCCATAGCTCCCTCAGGGAGAAGCGGGGCCCCAGCAGGCTGCAAGGGCCTATTTTTACTCCTCTCCCCCCGCTCGGGTGCTGTATTCCTCGCTCTGCGTGCTCCAAAAAGTGGCTGCAGCTCAGAGCAGCAGCAGCAGCAGCACGGGGTGTGTGGGAGGAGCGATGGTGGGGGGAAGCGAAGACTTTCCCACCGACCGTCCATCTGAGAGTAGCCTCCTTCGGAAAAGCTGTTTCAGGAAAACTCCCGAGCCCCTGCAAAAGACAAAAATAGGCCAGAAGAAGAGAGAGAGGGGAGGGGAAAAAACTGCAGTAAAAAAAAATAATCCCAATCTCCAGCCTTGAGAGCGGTGCTGGTGCAGGCTGTGGGTCCACCGGGATGCTCCGGCAGTGGGAGTGGGGATGGAGCCCCTCTCACCTCTCACATCACTCCAAGATGTGCTGATCCCGATGAGATCCTGAAGCTTTTGGGGGAAGGGCAGGAGCTCTGCAGTCCTCCAGGAGCTGGGAGGTTTCCCCATTGGCTGAGCTCCTCCCTGGCCCCCTCGCTGCTCCTGGTGCCTGGATCCATCCTTCCCCAGGACCCGCTGCAGCAGATCCAGGGAGCTGCACCCAGGGCCACTGGGACCAGACACGCGGCTCCCGCCTCATAAATATTTCAGTTTGGAAAAAGCCTGTCAGCTTCCATCTGTCTCAGGCACACGGCAATGTGGCAGGTCTCCCCTGCACGTCTGAGGTGCTGGACACTGCAGGATCCGACCACCGTCCTTCCCCCTGCCTCTGCTCTGGCAGGAGCCATGCCCTGCCTGGGAGCTGCCATGCCAGGGTCCTGGTGGGGTGTCCAGCCTCCACCAGTCAGAGCAGCAGCCACGGCCTCTCCTCTGCACCAAAATACACGTGGGCATTGCTGAGACCAGAATGAAACACTCTGTAAAGTGTGTGAATAGCAAGAAATGCTAAAAATGGAGGAGTCCACCCCAGGAGGACTTACAGGACGGTAGCTGGGCCATGCAGTTGGAGCTCCCTGGGGTTCCCAGCCTGGCCCCAGCCTTTCCCTA
>NW_008590670.1:6367-9509 GCF_000691845.1 Merops nubicus | reverse complement strand
GGGGGGTCTCAAGGGACAGAACCTCCCCAGCCCCACCATACCTTCTCCTCCTTCACCACACTGTGGTCTTACTGTTTGACCATGAACTGCAGAGATGGTAGGCTCAGAGCAACCCTGCTGCACCGGCCTGGAAGGGGTTAAAGGCATGAAATGTTAACAAGCCCCTTCTCACTGCTATTTATACTCAGGAAGCTCTTCTCCACCCCCCTACCCCACACCCTCACCCCCCCACTGCTCCTGCTGCCTGGAAACTTGGGCTCGCAGCTTCCCTTGCACGCAGCACAAGCCAGCTAATTACCCACCCAGGAGCTGGAGCGAGCTGTGCTGCTGCACACCAGCCCGAACAGAGGAAGAAGAGCCACCATTACCAGGGCCGTGGGGAAGGCGAGGCAGAAACCCCCTCTCCATCCCTCCCTGGGAGAAGCAGCCCAGCTGTGGAAGGGCTTTGCTGGCTCCTCACTCGGTCCCTTCATCCCCCATGGGAAACACGCTGGGAAACGGTCCTGGAGGAACTGATGGTCAAGGGCAGGTCCAGGTCCTCAGGACCCTGAAGCAGCTCCAGAGCACCAGGTGATGTATTAGGAAGGGCTGCCTGTCCTTGCAGGGAAGTCTTGCTTTATCAGGGAGGCTTTGGCTACACCCAGCCTTGAAGTTTTAACTCCAGGTACCCGTCATCTTCTGACCCTCGGTCCTGAAGCTGTGTCCTGCTCCTGCCTCAGTTCTCAGCACTGAGCTGGAGAGGTTGGGCCGTTGCAGCTCCTCCTGACAGTAACAGATACTTGCAGGACCAGGCTATATTTAGAGAGGCTGCTCCTTCTTATACCTTCTTGGCTCGTGGCAGCTGCAGGCACGGGGAGTTCCCCAAGCCGGGGATGTATCCGGACCATCTGCTTAGAGTTAGGCTGGTCCTCTCCACAGCAAACTCCCCTGATCCCCCTTTGAACACTCTGGCTTCTTCAGGATCCCAGGCAAAATACCCCTAATCCCTTTTAGGCGAGATGAAATGCGAGGAAATGTGTTTTTTTTTTCCAGCAGAAGAAGGCAGAAGAGCTGGCATTATGTGTCAGAGAAAACCAGGGAGCAGATACCAGTGTGGGAGAGCAGGGGATGTCTGTGGAGACCAGCAGTGGGGAAGGATAACCAGGGAATAAGATGAAAAAATAGTTTTAATAGACAAAACCATGAGGAAGGATGCCATCCAGGTTAGGAAACCTCTGTCCCTGGCCTGGCCAGGGTGAGATGGGGCTGCTGGCACCTTGCTCTTAGCAGTGGCTGGATCTGCCCACCGAGCTCAGAGGGACCAGTTGGACCAGCAACGTGGCGTTTGCTGGCCTGGGAGATGAGAGTGATGCAGCACAGCATCTGCACCCACCCTTGGGGCTTCTTATCTCCCCCGGCTCAGACTCCAGCCTGGAGGATGGTTCCATACAAAGCTCAGCTGATTTAGGTGTGGTGAAGTGGACTAGGAGCAAAAATTCTCCCCAAGTCATTCACCTGAACGTTTTCTTTTCCTCCCTGGTTTCCAAAGGCCTCAAAGGTGTTGAAAGTTGTATCACACTGAAACCAAGTGAGCAGAGAGGAAGGGTTGAATAGAGCCTCGAGGGAATCAGAACTAAATGTGATGTGTGAGCCAGAGGCTGCTGGACCAGATCTAAGTATCCTACCTGGTTCTGTGCCTGTCCCCTCACTGCACATCTGCCTGCTAAGCTGTGAGCAGGGACCTGAACCTGGGTAGCCAGAACCCAGCTGCCAGGCAGCAAGTTTGCACCTGGCTGTCCCTAGGAAGCCGTGCCCAAGGTGCCCCTTGGCATGAGGAGCAAGATGAGGTGCCAGCTCCACAGGAGGAGACGAGGAGAGCGATTCCTCCAAAGCAAACTCATCCTGCAGTGATTCCTGGATACCCCTAAACAGAGAGCTCCCAAGGAGAAAAGGAAGGTCATGAGCAGAAAATAAAAAAAAAATCCTTGTCGGTGCCAGGGCTGGCAGCCCAGTGCCAGGCTGGCTGAGCCCTCCCCACACCTGGGCACCTCTCCTGATGGGGCAGAAGGCTGGCATGGGGGCACCAAGCCTGTAGCCTGCCCAGCGCCCAAGATAGCCCAGCAGCTGCCCGGGACCTCGGCCAGGCACCGGCCCTGGGCAGTCCCAGATTTGGACGTGACCTTTGAGCCTTGCACCACTGCCCAAGGCTGTGGCCGTGGCTGCGTTCCCCTGCTGAGCAGGGACCCCCTCGCCCAGCCAGTGGCAATAGGAGGAGGAGGAGGGGGGAGGAGGAGTAGCCCCACTCTGCCCTTCCCAGCTCCTGCTTGTGCCCAAAGGGGAGCAAGGGGGTTCCCAGGGAGTGGGGTGGGACCAGGCACACCCCTGACCCTTCTTCTCTGCTGCAGTGAGGCTCCACGACAGCATCTCTGAGGAGGGCCACCACTACCTGATATTTGACCTGTGAGTAATGGTTCTATCCATCTCTTCATCCACCCACAGCTGCGTGCCTCCACCCCGGGGTGATGCACCCTGCAACCCCCCAAGCTTTCCCCCATCCTCCACCTCGCCCACGCCCTTCCCACAGGCTGGGTGGGAACCAAGCTTGAGTCCCCCAAACTGGGCAGAGCCCTGCCCTGCCCCCCCAGCGCTCCCCCTGTGCACGGTGCAGCATTGTTTTGGGGGGATTTGGTAAGGCTGAGCGTGCTGTAAATCAATCCAGCTCCACGCTGGGGTGCCTGGTGTGACTCCCCCCCCGTTTTCTCACAGGGTCACTGGCGGGGAGCTGTTTGAGGACATTGTGGCCAGGGAGTACTACAGTGAAGCGGATGCCAGGTGAGCACAGACACATGCTGGGCCACGAAGGGGACAGCAATTGTCCCCTTACCCCACGAACTGCTCCTTCCCAGGCTTCTACACATCTGGCTTTCTGCAGCACAAGCTCCTGCCATGCTGGGAGGTGTTTTACAGCTGCTCTGCAGCACGCACTCGTAAAACAGATGCGTGGTGCAAAAGAAACAAAGCAAAAAGCTCTTTTCAACTCACTTGGCTCCCGTGCCAAGCAATGCGTGTGTTACCAGAGGGCTGCTCCCACCTCCAACCAGCCATCGCTCGCAGCAGCCCACGTCGGACCTCCCTGGAAAGGAGCAAAGCATCTGGGCTCCCC
>NW_008590670.1:565-6286 GCF_000691845.1 Merops nubicus | reverse complement strand
GCGCGCCAGGCTGGGGGCAGGTGGGCTCCCCAGGCTGGGGGCAGTTGGGTTCCCTGGGCTGGGGGCAGTTGGGTTCCCTGGGCTGGGGGCAGTTGGGCTCCCTGGGCTGGCAGGGAGGAATCCTAACATCAGACTGGTGCCCCAGCTGGGAGGGTGACAGCACGGACACCCCACAGCCCTCACCCTTTCCCCTTGCAGCTGCATTACAGTCCTTTGCAAGCGTTTCTCTGGCTTTTACCACTTGAAAGCACTAAGGAGGAGCAGTCAAGACAGGCTGGGTGGGAGGATGTGATGGAGCTCTGCTCCCTCCTACGCTCCCGCTGGCGCTTTCCAGGTACCCTGCAGTGCTGGCAGGGGGCTGGGAACTGTTTCAGGCACCTCTTTGGACCATGCAGCTCGGCCAGGGAACAGCACTAGCCTAATTTTTTTTTTTTTGAGGGGACATGATTTGGCCCTTTCCAGTCTTCAGCTATCACTGTGCCTCTTGGCCTTGACCCCAGGATAGGCATAGCCCCAACAAATGTCCAAGGGGGTGGTAAGCTCACTGCTGCCTCTGTCTGCATGGAAATATCCCTTATTTCAGGGCAGAAGGCAATCTCCTTTAATGGGCTGCCTGCACCGAGTCCACTTAAAACCCATCCACTTATTAGTGTCATACAAATAAAATACAAGTAAATAACGACCTCCTGCTTTGCACGCAGCTGTTTTGGAGCAGAAGTGATCGTTGTCTCGTTTTTTTTCCCTTCCTTTCTCATGCAAGCAGCAGAGCTGGGGTTTAATGAACTAGGTCTAAAGCAAAGAGATGCAACAAGAGCCACCCGTGTTAGAGGAGACCAGGGAAACGGGGCTGACGTGAAGGTTTGCTCTACATCTGAGGAGCACATCTGTTCTGCCTGGGTCTGGAGACCAAAGCTGGGCTGGCACTGCAACTCCACTGCCAGTCCCATGCTTCTGTGGGGACCCCATGGGCTCAGCCATAGACCCCATGCTCCTGCTCACCATGACTGGGTGTCCCGCAGCTCTGGTGAGGTCTGTCACTGAGCTGTGCTGCAGGGCTGCTGCTGGGAAGCATGATGGGGAGAGGGGCAAGAAGGTGAAACACAGGCAGGTAGAAGTGTCTAAGGAACTTCAGTGAGCTTTCTCCTCTCTCCCACAGCCACTGCATCCAGCAGATCCTGGAGGCTGTCCTGCACTGCCACCAGATGGGGGTGGTCCACCGAGATCTGAAGGTAGGAGCTGCAGGGGAAGTGTCTGTGGGAGGACTAGGACCCCATCTGTGGTGCAAAACCTTGTGGAGCAATGCCCAGAGTTCTCCAGGGCATCTGAAACAGCGGGAAGGAACACCATGTAGGGTTTCTGGAAGGCCACAGAGCTCCAGGGTGAAACAACACCAGAGTGGGTAGGGAGGTTCTTGTAGTCTGGGGTCATCTAAGGATCTGGGGACACCAGAACACAGAAGGACAGCACAGTTGGGGAGCACACCCAGAGCCCTGATCTTCCTCCATGCTGAGCTGGGAAGCTGGTGCCATGGTGACAGCAGAGCCCTGGGGGCTCTCACTCCTCTCCAACCCCCATCTCCTCCTGCAGCCCGAGAACCTCCTGCTGGCCTCCAAGCTGAAGGGTGCTGCCGTCAAGCTGGCTGACTTCGGCCTTGCCATCGAGGTGGAGGGGGACCAGCAAGCATGGTTTGGTGAGTAGGACTGGCTGAAGGTGGGGCACCCTCCAGCCCTCGTGTTTGGTCAGGGGGGGACTCCAGGAGGGACACACAGACCCAGGACCTGAATCCCAGCTAACGGGGGCATCCCGGCAGCACCAGCCTAGGAGGTACAGTGGATGAGGAGGCTGATGGCTCCAACTGTGCCCTTGGAAACAGCCCAGAGTTGATCCAGGGTATGGACAAACAGCTCCACAGGGACTCGGTGAGTCATTGAGATGTCCTGGTGAGCTGGACAAGGCAGCAACAGGGGCACACCTTGGGGGAGGAGCGCCTCTTCCAAGAGCTAGACGTGCATGTCACAGCACTCCAGCCTTCCTCACCATCCTGGGGTTTTGGCTGCTGCCAAGGGCAGAAGGCTGGGCTTTGCTCTGCTCTCAGGAGTCACAGGGGCTTCTGGAGGGAGGGTGCCTGTCCTGCCAGGTCCTTCCATGCCAGGGACAGGCTCTCGGTGCTTGCACTGCCCTGCCAGGCACCAGGTGCTGCTGCTGAGCAGGGCAGGCACAGGGGCTGCCTGCCAGCAGCCTGTGACAAGCTGTCTGTCCCAGGTTTCGCTGGCACCCCGGGATACCTGTCCCCCGAGGTGCTCCGGAAGGACCCCTATGGCAAAGCTGTGGACCTGTGGGCTTGTGGTAAGTTGGACCAGGGCTGAAATGCTGGGAGCGGGCTGGGCTGGGCGATGTGGGGTGAGGCAGGCTCTTCATCCAGCATGCTGCCCCCTCCCTGGAAGTGTTCAAGGCCAGGCTGGATGGGGCTTTGAGCAACCCACGGGTTCCCCTGCCTGTGGAACGGGGTTTGGAACTAGGTGATCTTTAAGGTCCCTTCCACTCTGTGATTCCATGTCCTGAGTTGTAATTGCTAGATGTGTCTCAGGGAGGTCAGAGCAGAGGATTTACCCAAGAGGTGGCACACTACCCCAGGCTGTTTCCAGAGAAGTGCCCTCTTTCCCAGTCCAGTGGCACCCTCCTCTGAAGGATCAGCCCCCTTGCTCTGCACCCAAAGCCCCCAGCAAAGGAGATGCCAGCAGCAGTGCTGGTGGAGTTTCAGCTGCAGCCGTGGGGGAGCCTGCTTCCTCCAGTGATGGGGAGGAGGCATCTCCCAGCCTTGCTGGGGCACCTGTCTCGGGGCTCTGCATGGTGGCCACTTATCTCCCCAGCCACTGAGCACGCCAGCATGGAGCTGGACTCACCAATGAGCCTTTTGCTTTTTACTCAGGGTGCAAATCCTCCCGTTTCTCTAGTTTCTCTGTTTCTCTGCTTGAGTTGGGCCAGTCCCCAGGTTGGTTCTGCTCATACCTCCAGCAATGAACTGTCTCCCACTGATCCCATGTCTCCTCTCTGGGCAGGCGTCATCCTCTACATCCTGCTGGTGGGGTACCCACCCTTTTGGGATGAAGACCAGCACCGACTCTACCAGCAGATCAAGGCTGGGGCTTATGATGTGAGTGGGTTTGTCTTGCTCTCCCCTTTCACTGTCTCCCCTCTCTCCTGCTGTCCCCACATTGCAGTTTGCTGCTCCTGAAGAGCAACCGGGACACAAATTAGAGAGGCACGAGAGAGTTTCTTTCCTCTGGTCACAGAGAGCTGGCCAAGCTGCCATGCCCAGGTGCACACACTGGCATGTTTCAGGTCCACTCTGCAGGACAGATAGGTCTTGTCCTGGGCCTTTCACCTTTCTCCCTCCTCCCCTGCTCTCCAGTTTTCCAGCTGGCAGCTCTTTCCAGTTGCTATTGTCTCTCCAACCTGTCCCATGGGCAGGAGCAAAGGCTTGCAGGCGAAGCACCCCAAGTGCAAAAGGTCTTCTGCTCTTTCTATTGCTCCTTGCAATGTCTCACCCCGGTCCCTTTGCTTTGGCAGTTCCCATCCCCTGAGTGGGACACAGTCACTCCTGAAGCAAAAGATCTCATCAACAAGATGCTGACCATAAACCCATCCAAGCGCATCACGGCAGCAGAGGCTCTGAAGCACCCCTGGATTTCGGTGAGTCTGGTGGCACTCACTGGTGGGGGCTGCAGGTCTAGAGGTGTGGGGATTCACAGGGGGAGAACATCTCACTGGGGAGCACGTTACCAAACATGCTGTCTGTCTCTTCTCTTCATTTTGGGAAGATGGTTTCCTGGCATGGTTCCTCCCAGTGCTCTCAGCGTAGCCTTTTCCCCAGGGCTTTACAGCAGAGAAAAACCTGGAGTGTGAATGCAAACAGCATGTCCTGGGGGAGCTGGTGATGGGAGGGACACACATGTTCCCAGCCCCGGTGGGGATAGGCTGGTTTCTTGGTGTCGTGCTGCACTGGGAGGACCTTTCCTCAGGGGTAGCAGGAGCAGGCTGGTGTTTATCCATCCATGCACCTCAGCAGCAATCCCCCCAGCCCTCGCTGCTCCCTGCTGCTCCCACTGCCAGTTCTCACTCGCAACTGGCTCCCAAAGGCAGGAGGAGTCCACAGCTTAACCCTGGGACCCCAGGCCACGTGCAAACCCTGAGCACAGTGCTAGACGTGGCCAGTCAGTCAAGGGGTTAACTCGGGGGGCAAGCTGGCTCTCCCTGCAACCCCCCTCCCCCCCACTGCCAGAGCAGATCCTGCTGACTCCAGAGCTCCGGTCTCTGGTTGCCTACAAAAGTTTTATCTGCTGCTGCAGGCAGCTCTGGCCCATGCCTTGGCTGCAGCAGACCATGTGTGTGTGTGTGTGTGTGTGTGAGAGAGAGAGAGGGGCCAGGGGAGCCCCTTCCCCTTCGGTGCCCACTCTGAGCCCGGTCTCTCTCCTCCCAGCACCGTGCCACTGTGGCGTCATGCATGCACAGGCAGGAGACAGTGGACTGCCTGAAGAAGTTCAATGCCCGGAGGAAGCTGAAGGTAACTCTCATGGTCTCCAAGCTGGCTGCCAAATGCATGATCAGGTCATGGGTGGGTTTGTCCCCCATGTGGGAAAGGACAGGGAGCTGTCTCTGGGTCAGTGGTATGGGGGTGATGGACATTTTGGGCATCTCTGTTGTGAAGAAGAGAAATGGGGGGGGTGGTGGTGACTGCATCTGGCTGTGCTTCTAGTAAAGCTGTGGTGAAGGAAATCACTGAGTTTGGGAAAGGACAGGGAGCTGTCTCTGGGTCAGTGGTATGGGGGTGATGGACATTTTGGGCATCTCTATAGTGAAGAAGAGAAAAGGGGTGGGGTGGGGGTGACTGCCTCTGGCTGTGCTTCTGAAGAGCTCAGAGTAAAGCTGTGGTGAAGGAAAGCACTGAGTTGCACAGCTGCTCTGGACACTGGGGTGAGGACCTTCTCACTGGAAAGTCAGTGTCAGGAAAGCTCCTCTCTGGAGCGGGACATGGATCTGAAGGTGCAGTGAGGCCCCTTTTGATGACCAAGCCACTTCACAGCCAAGGAACAAAGGGATCCATATACAGGCAAAAAGCTGTGGCTCACCCACACCAACAGCCCCACAGGCTTTCCCTTCTCAGATGCTGCTGTGTGCCACAGCCTGGACCCTCTCTGAAACCACCATCTCCCCAGGCTTCACTGTGGAGCCGGAGCACTCTGTGAAGCACCCATCTCCCAGGTGCTGCTCAGCTCAGCAGATGGCACGGCACTGGCAAGGGGCTCTGGACATCGTGAGGCCTCTTCCAGAGCTGGAGCCACAGAATGGTTCGGTGCTGATCAGTGCCGGCGTCAGAGCCATCAGTGCTCCAGGCCTGAGCACGATGTGGCACAGAGCAGTGCAGCTGCAGGCTACTAACAAGATTATCAAGAAAAGAAACTGGCTATAAACTATTATTACTTTTCAGCTAGACAAGTAATCAAATTAGTTCAGGCATGCACTTCAAAATAGTAATCCATTATGGTAAGCAATTAGTCCGAAGTAATCCCATTATGTGCTGAGCAACTAGTTAGTAGAGTCAGCTGGAAGAGGGGAAGCGTTTTTATGGGTGTCATTTCGTGGTGGTGATCCTTGCCTGGCTCCCATGAAAAATCCCTGCCCTGCTGCTCCTAGCTGGCACGGCTTTCATGGCAATTAAAT
>NW_008590670.1:0-549 GCF_000691845.1 Merops nubicus | reverse complement strand
GCCTTGCCCCCGCCGCCAGCTGCCGGCCAGCACAGCCCTGCTGCCTCTAGGGCAGGGGACAAGGAGACCCAACTGTGCCCCGGGGATATTTAATATCCCTTTAATCTGGGAGGGAAGGAGCTTTGGGAGCATGCAACCCAACGCCCCGGCGCTGGGGGTGTGGAGTCAGGTACCAAGGGCTGCTTTTGATGGCAGGAGGAGAGTATCAGCCCGTGGGCCGGTTTCCTTCCAGCAAGGTGGCCGGGGGACAGGTGACAGGCAGGGCTTTCCTCCCCCGGGGCAGGGGGGGCAGCAGGGGTGGGGTGCGGGGGGCCAGGACCCAGCACGCCCTTTCCTTCTGCCTTCTGTGTCTTTCAGGGAGCCATCCTCACCACCATGCTGGCCACCAGGAACTTCTCCGGTAGGTGCCGTCTCCGGGGCTCATCTCCTTGCCTTGCAGGGTGCCCAGGGCAAACCCGAGGGTCCCTGGAGAGCCAGCGTTGCCTTGGGTGTCACAGGAGGGCTGGGGTCGCAGCCTGGGGGTGTGTAGCATTGGGTGGTGGTCCAGGC
>NW_008590669.1:0-299 GCF_000691845.1 Merops nubicus | reverse complement strand
CACCCAACAGGCAATGGGGTGATCCACAATGTAGATCCCTGAGGGAACATCACCCAATGGTCAATGGGCATCACCCAATGGACAATGGGCATCACCCAATGGACAATGGACATCACCCAACGGGCAATGGACATCACCCAACGGGCAATGGGGTGATCCACGATGTAGATCCCTGAGGGGACACAGGAAGTGGACATCACCCAACGGGCAACGGGCAACGGGCATCACCCAATGGACATCACCCAATGGTCAATGGACATCACTCAATGGCCAATGGGGTGATCCACGATGGAGATCCC
>NW_008590668.1:3184-3424 GCF_000691845.1 Merops nubicus | reverse complement strand
AGGGCCCCACCGTGCGGGGCTGACGCTCAGCAACGACCGCTGGGACCCCTTCGCTTCGCCCCATGGCGCCGACAAATCCGCACCGAGACCTTCAGCTGACCGAGCCGTGCGCGGCCGCCAGCGTGTGCCCTGGGCTGCTGTCAGGTGTGCTGCCCTACATGTAAAGGCCCGTAATGCAGAAATGACTTATGGATCGTAAAGAGGAGCGTTAACAGAAAGCCAGGCTTGACTGGTACTGGC
>NW_008590668.1:0-3153 GCF_000691845.1 Merops nubicus | reverse complement strand
GCCGTGTTTCGTGCCTTCTCCAGATTCTTTAAGCTGTACCTGGACGTCTCCTGCAGCTGGGCTCCCTCTCGTGTGTGTGCAGACCTGGGAAACACTTTGCTGTGAGGAAACTCTGCGGGGTTTGAGGGACATCACTTTGGCCCAAAGCAGCACAACTTTGTGCTGCAAGACATTCTCCTTGGATTCCTAAGTGTACAGATACCTTTACTCATTCAACTATCAGAGCTGTACAAATAGCAATCACACTTCAGATTGTAAGTTAAACTGTTAAGATTATTTTCTTATCACAGTGTTTTCATTCATTTAATAGTACATGTTAAAAAATCAGCTTTTCCTTACTGGGTTATTAATACCTCTGATGTCATTGCAGGGCTTTTAACATAAAGAAAAATCCTTAATTGCATTTCTTTGTAAAAGATGATACTTGTCCCAAAGCTCATAGTAAGCAAGTGTCTCTCCTTTGAGGATGACTGAACTGCATCATGAATCTTTACAGCATTCCCAATTATAGCTATGTAAATAGAAGTTCTTCTATAATCACATTAATTTTCTGAGTTCCAGATCAGATTCACTTCTCCAGATCTGGGAGCACAAGCTCACCATTGAGTCCTTCTGAGCAGTTTCAGTGTGATGCTGTTTGGCCGCACTGCTGGAGCTTCAGCTCATCTGTATTCCTAGGAATTACAAGGTTATTGTTACTTTTGATTCGGGAGCTCTCCTCACTCAATTTGTATCTCCATTTTCATGGGAATTCCAACCTGCATAGCAGAGGCAAGTAGGTCCTGCAAACATTCAAAGTCAGGGAAACAGGCATGAGTGGACCAGTTGTTCCCCTTCCAGGGCTGGTCTGATAGAAAACAGTTGGTGTGACAACCCTGGGGAGCCCAGCAAAGTCATGAGAGTGGAGCTCCAGATAGATGTGTTCTAGCCTCCAGATACAGGTGCTTCTTCAAACAGTGCTATCCCAGAGAAAGGTTGTTTTCTGTGAGAAAACACAATGACTATTCCTAACATGGCATAGGGCAGATTTTTCAGCATGGAAGAAGGAATTACCCAAGGGGACGTGATACTGGCCCATGAAATCATAAGTGGCATGAAGAAGGTGGCTGGGGATGGATGGTTCAGCCTCTGTTAACACAAGAATCAGAGGCCAGTGAAGCTAGTATGGATAAGGCCATAAGATTAATAATATTAAAATAGTTCTTGACATAGTGTGCTAGATCTGCAGGACTCTTGTCAAAGGATGTTGCTAATGCATAAAGTTCGAAAATTAAAGTACTTGGGGGAGAGAGTCACTGAGATTAACTAAAGAGACAAACACATCAGGCTTAGAAAACCTACTGAGCTGAAAACAGCTAGAGGCAGAGAGGGCATTCATCTGAAGTTTGCCCAGCCCCTGCACATTTCTAGGCATCTGCTGCTTAACACTTTTAGAAAGCAGGAAACTGAGCTCAGTGGACCATTGATATGAACCACTGTGGCTGTTCTTATGTGCAGTATAATCAATCAAAACATTTCTCAGTGAGTCAGTAGCCTGCATTCACTAGGGAGTTTCAAAAGCCCAGATGACTCATAAAATAATTTGGCTTCTGCTACAAATCAGAATTGGGAGGTACCTATTTTGAAGAATATCTCTTAGCATGGTATAGCCAACCTAGATACACAAAATACTAGTTAGAGGAGAGTAAATGATCTGCAGTTAAGCCTTACTGGTTTATTAAGACTCTCCTAGGTCTAGGCAAGAAATAATAGCAACACTGAGATGAGAAACAATTTGCATCATACTAACAGGTTAATCTTTTTCTTATCTTCTATTCTGTTACACAGTAAACTTTTATAATATCAGCCTGTCTTCTTTTCATTAAGGCTTATGTTACAAAACCACCCCTTTCCTTTTTCCAGCATCATGACTGAGATTACTGTTCTGTAAAAACCTCTGAAGTGCAGAGTAACTTTGGTATCTCATGCAGGTCAAAATACAGAAAATAACAGCATTCCATGGGAAGATTCCCTCTGCTCCTAAAAATAGCAGCAGTTGTTGTTGTGCCTATAGACATAGCTTACTGTCTTAGATATATATCTAAAATAAGAAATATATCTAATACCTAGGAATATTTCAAAAATATATAAAACAAAGGATTACCAAAATAACATAGGTCTGGAAAATATAGTTGGGAGATCTTTTACTTACCCGTGTATTATGGAGCTAGATTTGCTCTCTCATTACATTGTGAAGAAACTTAACAGAAAATAGATGGGTACTTTTACCTTTTGTCAGTAAGTAGCTTGTGTCCCAGAAGTGGAAAACCCAAAGTGGATTTGACATGTTGTCTAACTAGCACTCTGGCTGTAGCAACATTATTCCAGCTCCAGTCTTTCCTACCACTCCTGAGAAAACATTAAAATTATCGTTATTTAAAGCCACTTCACACAAGTAAAGGAATGCAGAGAAACAGTATTTTACTTTATTATAGTTCCTGCACAGCATCTGCTCTACTCAGCACCGTCATATTTTATATGCTTTGTACAATGCTTCCCTATGGGAAACAGAGCCAGCATTTACTCTGTCCTCAGACGACCTCAAGAAAGCATTTTAACTGCTTATTCAAGCAACATAGACAGAGAGAGAGGATTGTTTATGCAGCTGGAAGGTACCAGTGGGTCCATCCGTAGGACTTGGAGGGCTGGCAGGTCTGCCATGCCTCCTTCAAGCCAGATCTCCTCAGTTTACATTGGTGCATTACTGGCTTTGCAGAGCATCTTCAGGTGCATTTTAACTTGGGAATGTTAAAATACTGTCTCAGGTGAGCGGCTTTTGTTTTACAGCAAGCAGTAAGCATGGTGCTGCTGCCCTGAAATAGCACCTTAAAACGCATGGCAGCTTCTCCTGGAGACCCTCTGACCCTACAGGGACACACAGTCATCCCAGGAAGAAGAACGCGTATGGAACCTGCTGCATTAGCACTGCCTTACCTCCATTTAAAAGAGCCAAAAGCCTGAACTCACTCAAGCTGCCTACACGCCGCTTTTTGCGCTCTGGAGCTGCCGGGCCGGCCTGGAAAGAGGACTCCAGTGGCGACCCGGCCCAAGATGGTGGCGCGGCTTCGGCGCCACACCAAATATGGCGGGGCACGGCGGCGGCCCTCGGACTAC
>NW_008590667.1:0-286 GCF_000691845.1 Merops nubicus | reverse complement strand
AGAAGACAGAGTTATAAATGAGCCCTTGACCAATCATACGTTGCCTTCATGCTTTTTGAAAAATATGTACTCCAAAGGTTCTCAGAAACTGTGTTCTCATCCCTGTAGAGAACTAGCAGGGGTGAAATCACATTGTTGCAAAAGATACTGCCTGAGTAGCCAGACTTTACTAGACAGGTTTGGAATGCATGTGAAGAAGTGACTCCATCTGGACAGTGATAGGTGCGTGTCTTTCCTTTCATAGCTCCGGAATCACAAAATCAGTTACGAGGACAACAGCTTCAGA
>NW_008590666.1:1603-1813 GCF_000691845.1 Merops nubicus | reverse complement strand
CCATATTGTACCTCACTATTTTTTGTTATTATTTATGAAGGATGTTTAGGTCCTTGAGTGAAAGTAATTTTGTGGATGGGTTTGTTTTTGTTCGAATCAGGGAATATTCGTATAGTTTCTTTCAGTAATTTTTTTTTGAGGTATTATAGGGATTTTATTTTCTTTTATTGTATGTAAGGGAGTTTGATTGGGGAGGATTTGATCGACTGA
>NW_008590666.1:0-913 GCF_000691845.1 Merops nubicus | reverse complement strand
GTTGGATTTATTTGTTTGGTGTTTTGGTGTTTTTTCGTGGCCCGACTCTCAGGTATATGGGTGTTTATGTGTGATATTTTTATTATGAGTTTCTTTAGTTGAGTAGTAACGTCTTGCCACGGCGTGGCAGCCCAGATGGGTTTATTTTGGTGTTGTTTTTGTTTTTATTGTTTCAGTCATTCTCACCAAGTATTTGTTATTATCTAGGAGTCAGTGTAGAGGTAGAGTATTGATTATTTCTTTCGTTTAGTAATGTTCAGGGTCAGTTGGACCTCTTACCTCTGTAAATTGACTTGATTTGTTTTCTTCTTTAGTTATTTTTGTGATTCGTTGTGTGGGATTTCACACAGCGATTTTTTATTTTCAGCGAGCTCCTATAAGATGGCAAGATTTATTAGTAAACAGAGTATCTTGTTTGTTATGATCTGATAATTGATTATACGGCAGGGTTTTTTAGTATGTGTTATTATCTCTTTTGGTGGTATTTTAAAGTCTTTATTTTCTGGCTAATTTATGATTATTTTTAAGATTCTTGGAGGATTGGGATGTCCTATTTGAGTTCTTTGTGTGATTAAAGCAAGTTATTTATTCTAGGTAGTATTGGTGGCATGATGAGGGGAAGGGAACTTCCCCATGAATACCCAGTCTAGTACTGGTAATCGTGGTGCCAGGAGGAGCTGTGTTTCAGTGTCAATTCTTTTTGAAGTAGTTGGAATTTTTTCATGTGTTAAGATTTTTTTTTTTATTTTATTTTTTTTTAGTTGGAGTACAGTTTGTTTTAGAGCCTTTGTATTTTTGGTTTCAAAATTATAGGGGTCGGCTTCGATTCTCCTCTGGTGTTTTCTGTTAGAGGTTCCCAGTGGGATCATTATTTTTGGTGGTAGTGTAGAGTATATTTTTAATGCCTTGTTCT
>NW_008590665.1:38189-38687 GCF_000691845.1 Merops nubicus | reverse complement strand
GGAGGTGTTGGGCTCAGCAGCACTAATGCTCAGCTCCCTTTGCAGCAAATGAATTTTTTTCCCTTGAAAACAAGAAAAGCCCCGTTCAAAAAGCTGCAGTTCAGTTTGTGGACAAATCTTGGGGTGAGTATAAGGCATCAGAGGTACTGCTGCTACTTGTATGTGTGGGTGGTTAAAGGGCATAACATTTTTAAAAAAAATTTAAAAAGGCAGCTTTGCCATGTTCAAGGGCTGTACCTTGCAGCCTTCCAGTCCAGAAGAGACCGGTGGGGAGGGCTGGGCAGCAGGGCACTGGGCACCAGACACAACTTGAAAAAAATAACCTTGTTTTTCGTGCATTAGGAAACAAGCACAGGAGCTTAGAGCTCATATTTACTTGTCAAAATAAACACTTGAGTAGTTTGCACCCTGAGCTGCTGGCAGCCATTTCAGAACCATGGGGAGCAGGCTGACAAGCAGCACCCCCCCCCCACCGCGAGGCCCCCCCACCCACAGGCC
>NW_008590665.1:37551-38167 GCF_000691845.1 Merops nubicus | reverse complement strand
AGCCGCAGCACTGTGTGGAATGCTGCTGGAAGTGCAGCAGCTGCCCAAGCTGCTGAAGGAACTGGGGGGTGCTACTGCTGCTCCAGGCCCCAGGATAAGAGCAGCAGCCTCACCTCCTTTCTCTGTTTTTTTTTTCAAGGGCAAGACAAAAAAGAAAAAGCAGCAAGGTTTAAAAAGCGCTGGCTCGCAACACGGGTGAAAAATTGAGTATGAAGACAGTTTTTTTCAGAAGATGCTTTTAAGGACTTTTAATGAAAGTTTAGCCTCTGAACACAACAAAGATGGCTCTTTTTGTATCCCCACTTCATTATGATTCTGGTTCCAGGCACCAGGCTTCCCAGAGCTGTGCCCTAACTGCTGTCTCTGTGTGGCCGGGGCAGGGAGGAACCAGGGCAGTGACTCTTGGTCCCCCTGGGGCTACCAGGTGGCTGCAGAGATGCCTCCATGAGGCAGCTCCTCTGCAGGTTTAAATAAAGATGGTGATGTTGTACTTACTGTCTTGGATGCTGCCTTTCTTGGAGCAATCACTCCTGCAGCGCTGCAGGCAGGGGGGTGGTTTCCTCAGGCAGGCTCTGCTGCAGCCCCGGGGCCAGCAGTCAGCCCTCCTGATGAATTT
>NW_008590665.1:36573-37520 GCF_000691845.1 Merops nubicus | reverse complement strand
AGAGGCCCTGCCCAGGGCAGAGCCCCGGGCCCGAGGGGCCATAGCTTACAAGTCCGTGCTACCACGTATGTAGAAGTAAATTTTTAATGGCTGGTTAATTATGATATCACTACATTTTATTGCAATATAGTACTATTTAAGCACTTTTAAAAATGCAAGGTGTACAAAGATTAAATTAAGACTGTAAATTGACTAAATATTTGGTTTTTATATAAATAGGTCATAACCACACTGTGTTGACATGTAATACTGTTATAATACAACAGTTAAACTGGTGAGTCTACACAACAGAAGCTGTCTGTAGTTAAACAAGGAAACAAAGTTGAAAAGACCATGTTAAAACAAAAAAAAAAAAAAAAAAGAAAACCTACTAAGATCAACAGGTTGGGATTGTAAGTAGCAACAAACATATTCACTCAGCTCCTGAGTAATTCAAGTTTTACAGTACACATTAAAAAATATCATTTCTTCCCATCAACACTATATATCCAAACCATTGGGTGTTTATGCATTTTGCAAATTACACTGATTGAACTATGTGACACCGGGGGTGGAGGCGGGCAGCGAGTGCCCCGGCTCCACGGGCACATCACCCGGGTGCTGACACCTCCCTGTTCTCTGCTCGCCCGGCCCACCACCACTCGCAGGGTTTTTGGTTCCTTTTGGACAATCGTCTCAAGGATTGGTACTCGTCAATTTGGATGCCTGACATCATCGGTGATACTTTCGACTCTTAGTTGTCTAAGAGGTTTACGATGGACACTTTCTCCTAACGCTAAGTTAGAAATCATTTGCATCATGCTGTAAACTAGGAAGCAACATAAAGCGACAGACTCGTCCTTAGTACATAATTAAAACGCCGAGCCCAGCGGGCAGAGCCGCGGCGCGGGGCAGCTCCGGGTGCATAGCTAGTGCAGGTAGTCCTCCACCGTGGCGAAGGCGCAGGA
>NW_008590665.1:35781-36463 GCF_000691845.1 Merops nubicus | reverse complement strand
AGGCGCGTTTCAGACCCTGGGAACGGCAGTTTCTGTGCATGGCTATGAGATTTTGGGCTTCCTTAAATTATTCAAAGTTCCTCCGTTGACTCGCCCCATTTGCGCTTACAGCCAGAGCAGGAGCAGCACCATAACACTTTCAAAAGGGACAGGACGAGGGGTAATGGGATCAAACTGGAAGAGGGTAGGTTTGGATTGGATGCAAGGAAGAGGTTCCTCACTGTGAGGGTGGGGGGACACTAGCAACAGTTTTCAGCAGCTGGCTAGGGAAGCTGTGGCTGCTCTGTCCCTGGAAGTGCTAAAGGCCAGGTTGGATGGGGCTTTGAGCAGCCTGCTCTAGTGGGAGGTGTGCTGCTCATGGCCAGGGGTTGGAACTAGATGACCTTGAAGGTCCCTTCCAGCCCAAACCATGCAGTGATCCCATGAACGGCCCATTCTTACTCTGAGCACCAACAAAGACGACGACACCCGTAACACCCCCGGAGCTGCCCCTCTGAGCCCGGGGGTGCAGCCCCCACAGCTGCTCTGCCGCGGGGCCGGGGCCCACCGGGCCTCACGTACCGAGTATTGCACTGTTCAGCACAGAGCACACGGGTTCCCTCTGTATCGGGTCCAGCTGGTTCCCCACGGGGCTGCTCCAGGGATCCGAGTACGCCAGCAAACTGAAGGGGTCCTGAGGGAA
>NW_008590665.1:0-35745 GCF_000691845.1 Merops nubicus | reverse complement strand
GTTTGTCACAGCTCAGGGTGTGACCCTGGGGACCACGTCCTCCACCTGGTGAGTCAGGATCACACAGGTGATGGCTGCTGCCCCGCATCAATACAAAAGGATGTAAGAAAATGGCAACAAGACTTGTTCCATTTGAGCACGCAGTGTTTCTCCCCAAAGGGAAGAGTATTTTAGCAAGTGATGCGGAAAGAGAAAGACTGAAAACTGCAGTCTTTGGCATGGGAATTCTTTTTCACAGTGGTCTCAAACACACCGAGGCCTAGGGAGAGCACATTTTAGACATCCGTATCAACCCTTGTCCTTGCAGTTCATTGAGGCAAAGTGTCATTTTCAGCTCTAATCATCAGAGGCCAAGCTACGTGGTCAGAAACGAGACAGGGGGAAGTGCCAAGTTCACCTCTGGCTTTAGGCACATGACAGTATGAAGTTCTCTTGCCCCTGAGTGCCACGCAGACAAGGCAGGAGCCACTGCGGCACCACAGCCAAACACAACACTGCTCTCAGACCAAAAGTGAGAGCTCCCCAGGGTCGAGTGGAGCAGTGCTGCAATGCCCCGTCCTGTGGGCAGCATGGTCACAGCACCACAGCTCCGAGACCAAATGTACCTTGAGCATTTTCTTATTCGCCGTGTTTTTGCCACACTCTCTTCTCAGCTGCTCGCTCATGGCTTGCAGTTCTCTCCCCAAGTGGATCATCCTCTCGATTGCCTGGCTGCCGCCACAGAGCTGACGCCGTAACTGACTCGAGTCTACTTCTGCAAAGAGGACATCGTCATCACCACCACCCACCCAGCTGGGGGGACAACCCACGGCTCCAGAGCTGACCCACGCGCTGGCCGCACCGGCCTTCTGAGGGAAAGCAGCGGGGCCAGAGAGCTGCTGTGACACCCCACACCCAGCAGCTCCCTCAGGATCCCCTTAACCCACAGCACAGGCTGCCTGCACACCCCGCTTACTTCCCCAGCACTGACTTTAACCAGGCTAAACACCAAATTTTACCCTAAAATTCTGTGCAAGTCTAAAAATCAATAATAGCGTCAATAGAAGTTTGCACAGTTCTACCTTTTTAATTCTCTGGCATTGCACTTCTAAAGAAACCCCAAATCCAGGACTGCTAACAGAGGGCAAGGACCCATGAACCTCCTCAGCAGCCACAATAGATGTTGCTACAAGATAATCATTTACACTCTTCATTCCCCTTGTAGAATATATTAGCTTAAGAATTTGGACATTTCAAGCTTCTCTGTAATCCAGCAAAACAATACAGTTTGTTTCTTTACTGTTTCCTGCAGTATTCCCCAATCTTAGTGATTTTAAAAGATTAATGCTATTCATGACTAGCAAATTGACCCCTGGCTTCCCTGAAAGTTCTACCTTTTTAAATTTGCAAGTAAAGCAACCAGGTAAAAAAAAAAAAAATTCTATTTCCTTGCCTTTTTTCCCTCATTGGAATCAAATTTTGAGGTATCCTTTAATTACAAAACTATTTTTGTTTCTGATTTTAGCACTGCTATCCAGTTATGTGTGTTGACCATTATTTCAAACAAGGATTTTTAAGTGGTCACTGTCTTTTTTTTTTTTCTTCTTAGATGTGAACATATCACCTCTGGAAAAAAATCTGCCTACTTAACGTCACATACACAGCACTAAGGAGAATAAATATTTTCAAAAATCAAAACCAACACCAAAACCCCCACCAGACTCAGCCTGGGGGAAGTAGGCAAAGTAGGCTGAGGAGCCACATTTCCCCTTCACCGCGGTGAAGCCCCCACAGGTGCCCAAGCACTGGAGGTGGCTGCTAGTGCAGCACTGGGATCTAGGACATCCCTTTCCAGAGGCAGAACCACCACCAGGCTAAAGCCCCCACAGCAGCTCTGCCCGGGCAGCTGCCCCAGGCCTGTCACAGCAGCATCCCCCCAGGGCTGTAACCCAACTCTCTGCTTCAGCACTCGTTTGTCACTAACAGCAACAGGTCTGATGGAGTGAGTATAAAGCAGGTTAAGCAACACAAAGTTATTTTTTAGACTGTAGCTATGTAAAACAGGATGGTGGTTTTGTTGTTTGTTTGTTTTTTTTTTTTTTTTTAAAAACCCATGTCAGTTTGCCAATGCAGCTCTTTCCTTGAGCACATAGTGTTAGCACTTTGCATCCTTCAGAACAGGTGATTTGAAATTTCTGGTCTTAGGAAATTCAGCGCCCAGATGCCACGAGAACCACAAACAGCAAGGGGAAGAGGGAGAAGGAATCTGCCACCCCTGACCCAGCCGTGCTATGCAGCAGCACGTTTCTTCCCCAAGGTAATTCCTTAGAAATGAAGGCTGGTTTCAGCATCTATGAGCCACCAATTTCCCCTGCCCTCACTCTCATGTCATATCACCTAAATCAGTGGTTATAAGATTTACATCTAACAACAGCAAAACAAACACAATTACGATCCCAGCTAACGTTCCTAATTTTCAAGTTGGGAAGCATTGCAAGTAAAAACATAACCTTGTTGCCATCACTTAATAAAAATGTAAGAAATATCACTGCAGACCCATTTCTGTGTCACATTCTTCCATTTCGTGATCATGTTTAGAACTACCATTTAGGAAGCCATTGGATGAAGTCTCAGCAACCCCATTGGAGTAGTGATCTGTTTCCATGTCTACATCATTGCTGAAAAGAGAAATAAAAGGATTTACTCATATTTACATACTCAGGGTTATCTTCTTCACAACTTTAGCACACTCCTTTCTTGTCTTGGCTACTGAAAAGCTGCTTTTAAAATATTACCAGGCCAGACCACAGCTTTTACCATAGCAACTGGCAATGTCAGCACCAGGGAAATTTTAAATGGCTCTCAACTAGTGGTAGTGTTCAGGAAAGTAACATTTTCAGATCCTTAAAAATTAAACAGTGCACTGTTACTCAGTAAGTAGCATTATACTTTCTAAACACACACCAAGCACTTAAGAAGTTTTTACCTTGCTTATATCTCTGTACAAACACAAGAGTTGGAGAAAACAGCTTAAGAAAGTGTATTATTCCACTTTTTTTTTAAAAAAAAAAAGGAAAGAAAAATCCCCAAACACCATAATTAACTCAATATACAGCCTACTTTGGGAATATCCTATTTAGGTAAATAATACTTTCAAAAAAGCCCTGCTCTCTCATTTACCCTCAGTGGGATGGCAGGAGAAAAGAAGAAAAACCCAAAGCAAAGTCTGAGTAAAGCCAGACCCAGAAGGGGTACTCAGGGGTGCATTCAGAGCACACAGCCCCTCACCACACCTGGCTCACAGCAGGTCACAGAAGCACTGGCAGAAAATGCCAGCGAGGCTCTGGGCTGAGCTTCACTGACAGCTGCCTCCTAGCCTGCTCTGTTTTGTCACAGAGAATGGCAGCCTAAAACCTCTCTCAAGACCAAAAAAAACCCAATTCCATTTTCAAGTTTAGCACTTTGTTTCTAAGCAAGGGAAAATACTCAGCTTTCTCTGAGGAAGGAAACCCAAAGGCCTCTCTGGCTGGGCAACTGCAGCCGAGGAGCAGTCTTCCTCCTGTGAGAAGTCTCAGAGCTGCCTGGACACTGCCAGGCTGTGGCAGAGGCAAGTGCTGGCCCACACAGAGAATGAAGTGAAAAGGAAATTGTTACTCTTACCTATCCCCCCCCAGCCATCACTATCTGACTGAAATACTTTGTTACCACCACCACACCATAACACCCCAGCTGGTGGTTTGGGGAACCCATCTGCATGCTGTCCTATTTCACATCAGATGAGGTTCTGCTGCATCTGTGCAGCCCAGAGCTTAATATGTGTTGGTTATAAATAATCACATTGACTGTGGTTACTAGATCCATTTTCATTCTCCTGTTGGAACATGCTGGCACAAGTGACAGTGACTGGAGCAGGCAAACAACCCTCGTGGGGGCAGTGGAAGAGACCCCACACTCCACACACAGCTCCCTTCTGTTTACTTGGCAGACACTGCCACAAACGGGGAGTTTTCCAGGTACTTCTCATGCACTACATGCAATGTGTTCAAATCAGTATCAGGGGCTTCAATTAAAAGCCCAAGTGCTAGAGAGCTACTTAATCTTCACTGTATGGACTTCAAATCTGACCAGAAATTACTGTAAGCAAGGTAATTTATTTCTGTCCATCACATTTCTTTAACCAAAGAGGAGAAAACAGTCTGCTGAGCCTGAGAAGTGAAAAACAAAGCACAGGAGAGCAATCACAAGCCGTTGGCCCCTCGCATGAAAAAAGTCCTTGAAAAAAAGTCACATGAAACCCCACTGAACACTCTTCCCTGCACAACTCACGCCTTAGAAATTGGAAGCATCTGGAGTTTACTGACCTGCAGTAGCTGTTAACCTGCTGAGATCTTGATACGTTTATGTTGTTGAGCTCTGGTACATTCAGGCTGGTGGCCGTGTGTTTACTGTGACAGTACGACTGATGCCCCTTATTTGATATTACACCATTACTGCAACTACTTTCAAACCCTGAAAGAAAGTTTTAAGAATTGAAATCATCTACAAGCTTACTTCTAAGTACCGATTTATAGAGGTGAAGTAATTACAGCTTAATTGTGTCTGGTCAGTAAACGCTGGGTTTGCCAAACAAACCCAAATACTCGGCCCCTGTGTTCCACACATTTGAACCTTTAAGGCTTTACAGCACAGAAGCTGAAAGTTATTTAACAAGTACTAACACAGGAGGTTTTTCAGTTGTACTCATGCTGGTAGAACAGAAAACTGCATCAATATAGAGTCATTTTTTAGAACTGACAGATTTTTTTCTGAAAGATCTGAAAATCTTTTCTAGGCCACTGTAATCATTGTGAATGGAAGCAGACATGCATCCTTAATAATTCCTAATCACATCATTCCCTTGATAAATATGCAGTAAAATTCAGTGCTGAAAATACTTTACATGTTGCCACACATCAATACAACCTCTCTCCTTCCCCATATAATTATTTCATTTGTTAATATTGTGCTTTGCTAAATAAAATTACACCATGCTGTGAAATTACGACGTCTGGCTAAAATCTCTTCTGACCCTTCTAGAATATAATCAAGAAAATACCAGTTGCAGCAAACGTAATTGCCAGTTCCATCAAGCCCAGAAGCAGGAGCTCCCCAGCATCTTCTAATATAGAAACAGGTCACAGGAAGGGCTCATTATAAACAAAATAGTTGCTGCCGTTCAGGAAATCCCAAACCTCAATTCTAAGAATACATTCATCAACTTGCTTATGAAGTGGTGTCTCTGCTTCCAGAATCAGACAGTCAGAGATACTTTCTCCAATACACCCCAAGAACCCCCCGAGAGACAAACAGCATATCTGAGCAGAGCTCCACTCCCACACGTGGCAGCAGAGTCCTGGCACAGAAGAACAGCCAAGCTGCCGCCCTTCCAAGGGCAGCAGGTCTTCTGGTGGCCTTGCTCCACTGGCTCCCTGCTCACTCCCACTGACCCTCTGCCACCACCCAGACACTCCCAGAGCTGCTCCAGCTGAGCACACCGAGATGTGGCTGCCAGCACAAAGTCCTTTACCTTACCCCACCACCTCCTTCTGGGATTTCCTTCACAACAGCAGCTGTTCCTGCTATTCCATCCATACCACAGGAAATGGATGTTACACACCACTTAATGCATTCAAACCACCTTGGCCAAGCCATAAACTACCCCTGAAAAGGCAGCATAAATTTGTGAAAGAACCTTCCACTTCCTGGAAGTGAGTGTTTCTTAGAAATCTGTGGCAACTGACTTTGTAAACCCTGAGTAAAACCAAGAACACAGGTAAAAAAGGTTTTATTCTATTTATACACTTTCCACTTGCCCAGTGAGTGAGAATCATGTATTTAATAATTAAAACTATACTCTTATACAAAGCATGCAGTATCTACTCTTAAGTAAAACAGACTGTCAGCCTGTGAATATCTGTAAGTTCTCCTGACAACTGCAAAAGCCTACATGGTGTGGCACATCCAAACCTGTGGTGTAACCTCCACAAGGACTTACCAGAAAAATGCGTGCTGCTCCCTTTGCCTGTTGCCAGGTTGTGAATATTCATTCCATGGCTGGGACTCATGCTAGGACTACTGAATGACCGTGGGCTAACAGGGTAGCTATCTTGAGATTTGGGGCTGTGGCCTCCCAGGCACCGCACCTCGCTGTCTGTACCATTCACCATCTCTATGAACTGGCGCACCCTAAACAAAAGGCAAAACCAGTTAAGCTCATAAAGCTGTTTATGTATTGCCATCTACCAACCACAGCAACGATTTCATTTTAGTGTTAAACATACAAAAAGTCTGACTCAACAAAATGCTGGATGTCAGTAAACCCATCACCAATAAGGCCTGGAGTATTCAGCCAAAAATACACAATCACAAAATTTGTGAGGGAGGAGAACAGGAATATTATCTCTTAGGGACAGACTTTGTCAGTAAGTCCTCAAAGTTTAGAGAACTAAACAGTATTTTCCTGGTTTAACTGTTCTGTTTTACTGGCAGGGGCAAGGTTGTTTCCTGAGAAGTGTATGTGGCTATGTTGTCGTGTCTGTCATTTCTCTAAGTAAACAAGAACATCTTTTTTCTGTCTGGAACAGTAAGCATGGAATAATAACTCCAAACATTAAACATTTGCACTAGGAAACAGTTTGAGAAGCAAGCTCATATACAAACCTTCCCTTTAGAGGCTGTTGCTCTTTGTCAGTTTTACTTTAGATAAGGAGGTTTTACTATGGACTTTAAGGAAGCTCAGAAGCTTTATGTTTTAGGCTTGGACAGCCTCAATAGAACAGGCAAAATTCAGCCAGATTGAGAAAAAGATAACATACAGCTGATGTTATCCAGTGAAGTCTTTCATCACAGCGTCTGCACTTTGAGTTCCAGCACTATCACATGAACTCTGTTCAGCACTTGAGCGTGACAGAATTCAAACACATTCCAAGTTACTTAACTGAACATAAAAACTAAAGTGCTTTGTTGTTCTGATAGGAGAGAACAGATTTTTTCTGCATTCAAACACTACAACGGGATACAAAATTCTGGAGTATCAGCGCAGCTGGCAAGTAAAAATGCCAGCATGAAGGTGACTATTGTGTGCCTGGAAAGCCAAGAGAACTCTCTGGGATTATGGAATTTCTACAGCATTAGCCAGAGGCTTCTAGCAAAGTGACATGCAGCTCACTTAGGCTGCTCTTTAAAGTCAGTCACCCAATGGTAGGAGCAGACCAACTTATACCAGCAGGACACTCAACCTTCTTGAGAAAGATACTATCTCACTTTATAGTTTAAGTTTTACTTGACACCCAAACTGATCAAAAAACATTTTAAAAATTACAAAAAGAACCCAGTTCTATTGAACAAGTCTACAGTGGGGTGTGAATTATGCTGCAAAACAGGACCTTGATGACAAAGCCTAGTTAAACATGTAGCAAATAATATAGCATAAAAAAGTGAACTATACACATTTTCTAAAAAACGCTGCTTAACTTTGTTTAAATTTCTGTGAAAGCTTTAAATGAGTAACTCTCTTGTCTCAGAAGGTACTGTGCCATCTATAAACACACATCTGTATAATTTGAAGACTCACTTTAATGCAAATAAGAGATTAGGATTTCTTTCTAGTAAACTTGGATACAACTGTTGTGTTGTTTCAATGGCTTCTCCCATTCTTCCTGCTAAAACCAATTTCTGAATTCCTGTTCACCAAAAAACAAATAAGAGATTAGGATTTTTTTCTAGTAAACTTGGATACAGCTGTTATGTTGTTTCAATGGGTTCTCCATTCATCCTGCCAAAACCAGTTTCTGAATTTCTGTTCACTAAAACCAACATCAGTTAAATGGACAGCTTATGGATTAATACATGTAAATTCACGATTCAAAGACACTGCAACCATCAACAAGGTTTTTTTCCTCTTAGAAAAAAGATAGTGTAAAGAAAGATCATGCTTCCTTAAAATGTTCAAAAGGAAAATTTTGGAACTGCAGCACTCCACCTACATGTATCTAAATGAGTACTCAGGATTTTATTTATGGCCAGCATACAAGCCCTTTGTACTCACATTGCACATGCAGAGCTAGATTAAGATTGCAGACACTCTTCTGCCATTTATTTCTCATTTTCACACCTTTATAAATAAACACATACCAAACTATTGTCACCCAGGAACATCCAAATTGCATCCCACTCCCGCAGGTTCAATTTTAAACAAAACCCAAAATTTAGACTCTCACCTACAATTCATAGTGCTGGTCAGGTTATACTCGACTAAACCTTTCTGCAGCAGCCCCTGCTTGAGTTGGTGCTCCCGTTGCTGTAACCTGGCACAAGCTGCAAACAGCCTCACAGCTCTATCCACTGACAGAGAAATTGTTCCCAATGAAAAGCAGCCCAACACATGGGTCATTTTTCAACCAGAGCAGTTTCCCCACGTGGAGTGTCCCGCAGTCACACAAATGCTTGTGCTACCCAGCAGGGACTTAGGTGCTGCACAGTCAGGTGCCAAGCAGCACTGCCACAGCAGGTTACAGCTGAACTGCTGTTAGTTCTCCTTGTCCTCTTCCCCCTCACGTCTATGAGCAGGAAAACTCAAATTTCATGTAACTTATAAAGCATTCTCTGCACTGCACTCCTTTCCAGTTAGAAGTCTAAACATCTTCACGACCATGTTTTCTATTTCTGTTTGTGACCAACCATTAATTCTCACAAACACCCGTTTAGAGACATTACACACATTTGCTTAAGACAGGTCATAATTTTCCACTCAAGAGAAAGACAACAGGTAATTCACCACATTCTGCTACATCAAATAAGTTCCAGCACGTTAGTCTGGAGGTTCATCTTAACCAGCTGTCAGCTTTGTATGACAGCAAAGAACTTACTATGGAGTAGTGCTGGAAGGAAATGCTACAATGATGCTCAAGAGAAAGTTTTATGGCATGTTTGTTTAAGATAGCAGGTAAAAAGAAGGATGTAACGTGCTTTCCAGCCTTACTTTGTCTATTTTTAATGGAAGCTAATTCTTCTAACACAGTCTGGTCTGTGGATCTGGCGAATGCCTCTGCTGTTGCACAGTATCCATGGTGAACTAAGTAAGATGATACCATTCTAAAAATAAACAAAAACAAAACCCAGAAACACTCATTAAAATCAGGTAAGAAACCAAGAACTTCGACCATAAAAACCGTTTCCTGAAAAAAGTGACTCAGTTGAAGACTTCTACTTGAAACTCAAATTTCTGTACAAGTCAGACAAAAGTAATTCAGTTAAGAGCCAGTATCTTCTTTGAAACACTGTACAGAAAAATAATTTTAAAATCAATGTATGATTTCATTAGTATCAATTTTAATAAAAATTTTTCATCACTCAGAGGTAGGCTCAATTAAAATATTACCTGATAGTTTTTTTTTCTCATTACATGCACTGAAGTGAAATTTCTGCACACTAATTCTTTGTTTTCACTGAAGAAATAAAAAATGTAAAGCCACAACCATTTTTTCTAAGTGAGACACTAATGAGCCACAGCTTAACCTTTAAATGAACAATATTCAAAGTCTTACTTCTGGATCATTGTTTGCCACTCTCCTTCCCGATCTCCTATGGGAAATCTGTCAATCTGTGCTTGAATTTTGGTTCTCCACTCTCGCATGTAGTCTTCAATATCAAACACAAATGGGTGTTGCCCAAAATTAGCATCCACAACCTCTCCTGGTGTTTGGAGCCCTACTGTAGGGTACAAGTTTGGCTGCAAGAAATTTTTTAGTTAGTTTTTTTCCTCTTATTCTTAATTCCCCAGTTCCTTTTTTTTTTTTTTTTTTTTTTTAAAAAAAACTTTTTTCTAGTATCCCCAGTGCTACCAGTAGTGTGAAGCAACAAACACCTCTGGAACTTCTGTTCAGCACTTAAAGCAACTTCTACCAATCCAGCAACACAATGACTGATTAATTTTACTCCCAGTGGTCATAATTTTTTCATTTTGAAATCAGAAAGCCTTACTGATTGTCCTCTTTATAGTCAGAAAATGCACTTGTTAAGCTGTGCTAAACTTGATAACTTTTGGGTTTAATTTTACAAAGTATTAAATACCAATTTTAAAATTATTTTTAAAGACCAGGATTAAAGTTTCTTTTAAAAAGAACAAAAATTAAACTCACAGAAAGGGACATTTACCTTTTGGGGTAAGATACTTAAAACATCACTGAGTTTTAGTGCTAAGAACTGACAGGACAGAGAACTCATTAGCCTCAAAATCCAAGTGTAGTGCCTAAAAGGAACTGTAACTGTGCACTGAAGTTCTTGTGAATTCCTGGATTTGTATCTAGAAAAAGACTTCAAAGCACTTATTGTTGTCTCAGTTCTATTTTCTGCTTAGAGATGAGGTCTCCATGCAAATTTGAAATATGCCAAAGGTGAGAAAAGTAAAGTCTGCCTGTTGAGATTGAAGTAACTTTCTTAAAAGCAACAGCAATGGAATCAAGCTGGGGTTCTGGGTGGGTGGGTAGAGGTCTGCTGCTGTTTATTTTTATTATTATTTATAAATATATTTATACCATATTTACACCACAGTCAATGGTGTATAATGGTATGCTACCTACAGAACTGAATTCTAATGGAAATAAAGCTACTAGTAAGAAGTTATCCATATGCAGGGCAACTGGAACACTGAAGCCCAGTAAAGTTAAAAAATACTCTGGTTGTTAAAACCCATACCCAAGCTGATCTTGCCCCCTTTCTCTGCACCACAACTCCCTCTTCCTTTTTTTAATTTATTTTTTAAATAAACCTTGCTCATAGAGTTACCTAGTCCAGCCTGATCAACAAAGCCCAAGTCTCAAATCTCAAAATGAAACTAAACCAATCATTTGTAATGAGGAGCTTCAAACTTCAGACTGGAGTGTCAATCTTCCTGTGCTGGGAGCCCACACATGCAGGAGGGTGGCAGTGGCTTCCTACACAAAGCACCCAACCCTGTGGCAGGGCGAGAGGTGCTCTGGGTTACTGATGTCACTTGCCTTGCTATCTGCCCTTGCCCCCTAAGGCCACAGCACAAGGAGCAGCTGGCCAGATGGAAGGGCATCCCACGCTGCACCCTAACCAGACCAAATCAGAAATGAAGTGTATAAGAAAAAATAAAAAGTTCAGTCTCATGCCTGTACCAGCTGCAAAGGGAACACAATTATAATGACTTCAAGGCAAGTACAATTTAACTGAATGAAAAGCTAGAAGACATTGGATACCTGCAGCTTCCTTTAAAAAAATAATTACTTTGAGATGTTTGGTGTTACAGAGTGAACGTTATAGAGAAAGGTTTTGAAAGTCAGGCATCAAGCACGAGTTCCAGTGAGCATGTCTCAAGCAAAATATGTAACAACTACTTGTATGCATTATTTTCTGCTAAACTTTCATTAGAACTGTTAAAAACCTGAAAAGGAAAAAGCTTGTGAGGATCGCCGTAAAAACAAGGAACTTTTTCCTGCAATTAAGAAATCGTCACTGAAACGATGAGAAATATCCAATACTAAACTGGTTAACAAGATTACCATTGTATTTCCAAGAAGGGTAAGGTAAATGCAAGTTACATCTGAAAGATCTGTTTATAATAGAAAGGAAAGCTGCTTGAAAACGCACTTATCTTACCGGTAAATCTGTGAAAGCGATGCCTGTAATGAAGAGAAAATTAAGATTAATTTCCATGTGGCTGGATTCTAGCCTCATTTTCTTAAGTATATCATTCTACGTTCAGAAAGCTCACCCAAAACACCTCAGAAATAGGTATGGTGACATCCATGATGCTTAGGCACAACAGATGGGCTTGAGTAAAAAAGGGCAATATTTGGCAGAAAGTAGCTGTCATTCAAAAGTACTCAATTTGTCCTCAATTTTTCAAAATAGGGCATAAGATTTAGCAAACATCACACAGATCTGCAGATTATAAACTATAAATTAAGAGAAAAACAAATATCTGAAGGCATTTTTCCATTTGCACACCTCACTGCTGCAGCACCAAGGTTTAGCTGTGTCATTTCATGTTGGCTGTTACTCTTCTTCACAGGCACACATCATCTTTACAGGAGCAGCATGTGCCTGTCATGTTTACCTGACTGCTTTGGAGAGTGTCACCCTAATCCATGCCAGGGTGTTTTGGTTTTCAAACAGAATAGCTTAATACCTTATTACATAATTACAAGCCTCCATCTACTCTTAAGACCAAGGAGTGACTTTTCTGCCTCAGAACCAGATAAAAATCTGACCCCTATAGACTTCAGGAACTTCACACAGCCAGGAGTGGGGGAAGCTTTCAGCCAAAAAATAAGTATCAGGTAATCTCCTCCTGCCAGCCACATGATAACGGCACTTCATAATTCCCTTTATTATTGCAAGTATTTATTCAGATTTATTTTTTAACAAGTGCATAATGATACTAATCCAGTTAGCCTTCAAACTTAGTTTGTATTGCTGCCTTTCCAAATTTAAGATTAAAACAAAGCTTTTGATCTTTTGTTCTATTTGATCTTTTGTTCTGAATTCCACTCCTGCTTCCATCTCCAGTGTTCATTAAGATCTCAAATCTCAAGAGCACCTGGACTCCCTGCTCCCATCTTTGATACAAATAGAGTGAATCCATTTCTCCCCATTGCATCTCAAAGCTATAATTTTATTTATTACCTGTTCATAGCCTTTTTCCCTAAGCTACCACCACTTTCCCTGGCACATTTTGATATCCAACTTGCCCTTTTCTAAAGTAACCATATCAAGTAGGCAAGCCAGATAAATGACAAATGATTACTGAAATGTAGGTACTGGTGTTTTCAGGTTTGGTTGGTTTTTATTTCTCTGTTTTGGTTTGGTTTTTTTTTTGGGGTGGGGTAGTGGTTTGCTTCTGTCTTTTAACCCAGGATTTCACACTTGCATAAATAATTGATTAGCCCTTTTTCATAGCATCAAAACCCAGGCTTAGCCAGAGATTTTCAATACTCTAGACTGCACCTGTGGCCTAGAGAAGAAACACAGATATCCTCCAAGTCACCACCATACAGGAATTCTGGTCAAGCAGCAGCAGGGACTGCTCAGCAAGACAGACAAAATGTCCCATTTCTTCTTCCCCTAAACACACAATCAGTTTTCCTCTGGGAGAAATTCAAGCTAGCAAAGCCCATGAGAGCAGCACAGCCACCAGGTTTCCTTCTGAGATCCATGAAGTGTTTATCAGACTCTGCCTATGACAGATGACCCTTTATTACCCTCTCCTCACCTGTGCCATTCTGCTCTCCTCAGATTTTAATCACTTCCAGAATTTTCACTGTTGGCCTAATCAGTTTGCTTTAAGACTTCCATTGAAAAGTCAGTCTTGCTCCCTTCCTTCTTATTAGCTCTTACATGTGTGTGCCCATAAGGGTAGTCAGAAAACCAGTGTCTCTTTAGGTTATTAACAAGATGATCCAACTTACCTGCAGGCACACTGTTACTAGTCCCAAAAAGGGAGTAAGGCAAGACTAACCTTCTCAGCTTTAACCCAGTTAAATATTAGAGTAAATACAACATGAACCCATTGTCTTGCATGTTGACACATACCCTGAAACAGGGCCAAAAGAAACAAGTACATAGTGCATGGTTCAAGTGTCTGCCACAGGTGTCCAGGTATAAAGACTCACCCAATTTATAAGAAACATTAACTCATGACAGACTAGAATCACAGAAGCAATTACTTGGATTTGACTTCTGGAAGCACCTAAACCCTGCCTTGAGTAGGGGCAGGAAAACTCCAAAATTAAATGTTTGCTCAGGGCCTGAGCAAACAGACAGGCAGTCTTGTTCTGAGAGATGAGAAGAATTTAAACCATGTCCTTCTACTTACTACCTTCCAAACTTTCCCCATGTTTGGCCATGTGATGAAATAGAACAGTGGACTTCCAGAGTCCCCATCTCTGAATTAATTTTAAGCTAACATCTCTTTTCCTTATTACACTCCTAACGATGACAAAAATCTTATTTCTTCTTTCTGAGCTTTATCACTTTAAAGTTCCTACCCCCTTCAGCACAATTCCAAGATCTCTTCCCAAGCCTTTGCTCTCTCCTTAACACCAGTAGATTTTTTTTCTTATTTCTTCACACACTGTATCTTTGCTCATTAAATTGCATTAACTGAATTATTATACATATTGCATCAAAAATTTTAACTCTACCCAATACTGACATCTTCAAACTCAAAAATTGTCTTGCAGTGACTAAAATTTACCACAAGAATTGAATAGACTTAATTTTAGCACAACTTGTATAATTCATGGCTTGGTCCCAACTACATGACTCCACACAGGGAATCCAAAGGAGACTGTTCTCCAACACATGCTTGAAATAACACCTACCCAATGCAAAGTTTTAGTGAAGGCCCCATGTCCCACACAGCAGCAATGAATTTAAGGTATATCCAATCTCCATTTTACTTATTACCTATTACCTTATAAACACCAAGTATTAGTTGTGGGTTTAGTAGTAGAGCTCATAAACACAGGTCATGTGGAATGAGGTGCTACAACAAATCCTTCCAGACTCACATGGAATGTTAATGTATGTAGCACACATGAAATTACTCTTCCAAATCCATTAATTCATAGATGAGACTATCAAAAGTACTCAAGCAGCGCTTCATTCCTGACACAGAGAGAGTTTCAGACTTGCAAGAAACGTACAGACATAATGTTATCAGTAAAGATAACGTTTCTCCATACCCAAGCTGTGTCCATTCTTTGTGTAGAAGCAGGTATTATTGATAAGGTTGACACAACAACCGATGACATCACCCGTAGTAAACGTAGGGCCGTAGGGTTGTCCAGTTCCAGAGGAACAGAATGAATGTCCATCATCTCCATGGTAACCATATGAATGTTTATCCCAACCTAGGGAACAAAAGCATTTGCAAGTTATTAATTTCATTTATTATGAAATAATAGAAAGGCTATGCAAAGTTTTTATACTCTAACCAGGTTAATGTAGTTAATTACTGTGACCAGCGTTCTGCTTCTTAAGCTTTCTTGTCTAACAAATCTGTTTCATTTTTTTAAAATGACAACTTCTTTTATCAAAATGGCTGAATGGGTTAATTCCTCTGGTAGTAGGCAACAGGTAATGCAAATTCCAGTAACACATTTTTCTCTTTAAGGGAACACACAAAACTATCAACACCAGAAGTATCCTCAGCTACGATGTTGGAATTTGAAGCGCTATAGGTGGATCTGACACGTCGCAATAAAGCAGTGAAGAGTCCTGTTCTCCCCTTCGTCTTGCAAAACTACTGCTACCATATGTCATAATCGAATTCTTCCTGGCTGAAACCCAAACAGGCATCTCTGGGGAAACACATTTCTACTCCTGATTAGTCACTGATACCCAGTGACTATTCAGCAGCAAGCAGCCTCTGCAGAACAACAAAATCTCCAGACTAGCTTTGCTTTCCATGAAAATAAAAAGAAGGGGGGAAAAAAAATTATCAATAGAGGTGAAAGTCACAGCCAGCAGGCAAAACATTATGTATGCAAATATGGTGCTAGTTTTGCAGGTGAAGAAGCTGCAGAAGCGTTAAAAAGCTCCTTATTGCTACGCTACTCAGTGAAATCCACAGCAAGCCATTTTAGGCTGAGTTCATTTAAAAATACCTGTCCAAAACAGTACTAAACAAAAACACTTAGTAAAGGAGGAAACATCTAGGCACCACAAATCTTCCTAACAAATCTGTTAAATGTCTATCCAGAACAATATAAAGCATAATCTCTAACACAAATTTCAAAATTCCATATATATATGCACATTCTGACTATTAAGAAGTTATACTGACAACTAAAATTATTTTTCAAGATAAAACGTTGTGGTTTTATTCTTCTGTCAAGCTGCTGCCTAAAAGGTTTGAAAGTATTTTTCATACTTAGACCCTTAATCTGTATCATCAGTAGCTTCAGCTGGCACCACGTTCAGCATCTATCAGTAAATTAAATACCCCAAATTACTGCAGTTACATTGATTAGTAAGATCTTTGATAATTATTTGCAATGCATCCCAAATCATACTCAAACTTGATGCCACCCACTAATAATTCATCACCCTTAGCTGGGCTCACAGTGTAACTGGGACTTGCTGTCACCAAAAGGATTTCTACCAGAACATTTGGGTGAGGAAGTACAAATAAAAATAAAAAAAAATAGAGAGTACAGATACTCAGAAAAAAAAGAAAGCTCATCCTATTGAGGATGGAACCAACATCTTCCTAGGTAGATGTCACCTACCTACTATTGAGGTTGGAGAGTAACAGTATGGAAAGTGACAGCAGGAGTGCTCACTCCATGTCTGACAACAAGGTTTACAAAGCAAGGAAATCTTCAGCTTTGTTTTTATCAGGAAAGGTGGTGAAAAACTTTAGGATGTCTTTGTTTGCTAATAGGTATCTGTATAACATTATAAATAACACGAAGTTGAGGGAAGTAGTACAAAGCAAATACACAGTAAAAGCTAGACTTGTTAGCTGCAAGCTTTACATAATTCAAGTGACAGATAAAACATGTAGATGTGACGCTGCATTCCCTGCTGCTCACCAGAACCCTCCTACAAAGGTCAAGCACATTTTAAAAACCATTATCCAATGTAAGTAACTTATCAAATGTAGTAAATACTGAAACATACCTGGTAGTCTGTTCATGTTCACACCCTGTGCCGAAAGCCCAATTCCCATGTAACTGTAAAAATGACAGAACAAAAGGATTTATCTGTCTCTTACAAAAATACATGTTTATGTGGGATACTGCCACAAAACACTATGTTGATTAATCATATACTAGTTAAGCTGCTGGGAGGTCATTTAATAGCAAGGGAGAGGGAAAGTAATTCCTCATATGTAGGGTTTAATACAGACTGATTCTGTCCCTGCAACTTATTTCTCTTTAAGGCATCCTGGGTTATTGATGGAGAACAGTGACACCAGCCATAAGTTTAAAACATGAACAAAGAAAGCCAAAGGCCATGCCTTAGCTTGAAAGCAGGGCTAAAACTATACATGTACCAATTTCATCACCTTCAACATAATTAATCATGTTTGGCAAACAATGTGAAAGGAGTAATTTTACAGAATACATGCAGAACTGAATTATTTCAGTAGCAAATTCCATCCTTACACAGCATGTGTGAAAAGATCACACTGAAATATTAAAGGCCTGGATCAGAGAGCAGAATGCTACCTTGAGAAATCTACCAGCAACGTTATTTAGCTGTTGGGAATCTCCTGGCAAACTAAAGAGGCGAAATACAGATTACTGGTTAGTAGACTATAAAAAGCCTAAACAAGTTATGGCTAGGTCAATAAAGTCCAAAAGTCAGCTTTACAAAAGGTAGTTGTAATAAACTCAGCATCCAGTACAATTGCTAACAATTTAATAGCCAACACTGGAAAGCTGAAATGAATAATCTTCCCAACCCCGAATCACACTACTTGAAGTCAGTAAAAGCAATTTTGCTTCCATTTCTTAAGCAAAACTTAATTCATGACTAAGAACCCAAAAAGAAAACCAGCATAATGAAAAGGTAGGCTTTCACCAACTCCCTCCTGCCCAAAATGCACCAAACCTCCCTCATCAGCTAAAGAAAGCATCCAAAAAAAATCACCTAAACCTACTATTTCCTAGTTTAACAAAACATTCAAATCATTCTGACATAGTTCAAAGTACTTAACAAGATTTTGCCAGGAAATAATAAACTGTATGAAAGAAAAATATTCACCCATGCCAACTTGAAAATAGTTTAAGTCAACATACATGACCTTTGTATTCCCATCTCATAAAATGCAATTTTTAAGCAACTACTCTAGTAAGAAGAGCAGGTTAATCTGCTATTTTAAATACATTTCATATAGAATGAAACTGAGCAGCAAATCTCAGGAGTCATATGCTTAATTGTGTACTGGGCTTTCTGCTTTTTCTATTGATCACTTCCAATAGTCCCTTCATGTGCTTCTACCTTTTACACTTGCAAAATTCTATTGTATGACATCATCTCCCTCTCCCTCCAACATACCAGCATGAAATGTAACTTCAGAACCTTATATAACAGATACTACCTCTAGAGATACAGAAGAGCTGAAGCAAAAGGCAACAAACAAAAGGATGAGTCTTTGCTGCATTGCTAATCACTCTACTGAGGCACCACTGCAACAGCAAAGCCAGTGAAACAATGATCAATGAAAGCAACAAGTGGGAACCCCTTGAAATCATCTTAAATAATAAAGGCAGAATTGTTTTTAGCACAGTCTGGAGTTTGACATATGGAGGATCTCATGTAAATCTATTAGTGTGAAGTCTCCTGTTAAGGAGAATTTATTAAACAAAGGAAATTTATTTTTAAAAATAACTTTAGATAACTCCACCAACTGCAAAAAGCCTTTCAACTGAGTCATAGTGAAAAACTCTTCATCCCAACCGAGTTTCATTTCAAGTATGCTTACAGAAACAAGATGAAGGTTACACAAAAATGTAAAATGCTAAATAGCAAATCATCATCAAGGTAACATGTTGGTACTGCCTGCTTTTCCTCCCTCAGGTATTGTATCTTCTGAGCCCCCTCTAACACACTAGCAACTGCAAACTCAGAACACTGTATACAACTGTATATAGCTGGGAATAAGGATTCTTAACCCACTGGCAACGACTAGAAGACAGTAAGCACTGATTCCATCTCAGTAAGAAGATGGATGTTAAACAGCATGTATTTTTCCCTGAGATTCACACACAATTACTTGGAACATTAACAGCATTTCATCACAGAGACTTGGTATTAATAGAAACTCAAATAAAAGCAGATTAAAAACATTTCAAATAATTGACACATTTACTATAGACATCTTTCAAAAGGAATTCTACAATATATGGTTTGGAAGTGAGTGAAATTAAAGGCTTATCAATTAAGCTAATTTATTATTTGTCATAGTTGATGGATAACTGATTTCATGTTATATATACATTATAAATGGAGAACAGTACCACAAGAGATAGGCTTTAGAAGCTATAAAATTCATCAACAGGAGTTGTATTTATGCCAAACCACTACATGTCGCTTTTTTTTTTTTCTTGGCTCCTGTAAGCTTCATAGGCTTAAAAAGACATTTTGGTTGGTTTTTAAAGTAGTTTGGGCCATATTTAGGGTCCAGAATCACTGTCTGGAAAACAACTTGTTTCAGTGAGAGGAATTACATAAACTGTCCTCCTGTTTACTTCCTTAAGGTTCACCTATCACATGTCTCGGGATCAGACCAGTTGCAGAGCTGTACATCTGTTTTGCTCCCCTAGTCCATGACGAAATGCAGGGCAGCACAAGCAGCAGCTGTGCCAGCACCCAGGTGCAGTGCAGGCCCAGCCTGTTCTCAGTCTGCCCATGATGCATTTCCTGCCCTCCTGTCACACGAGTGGGTTTGGTCTAGGAGGCAGCTGCAGATGGGAGGAACAGGTCCACACAGATTACGTCACGCCGTAACATCAGCCCTGGGGAAAGGGGGATGTCAGCACCAGGAAGCAGCACGCTCACTCTGACATGCAGCACCCCCCAAAAACGGACGTGCCCCAGCGTGGCCCCAGAGAGCGGCATGGGTGAATAATGGTGTGGCTCTGACGCCATCGCCCTCAGCGCTCCCCTCCATGCCTGTGGCTGCTGCCTCCACCTCAGCTCCCCGCCCACGGACATTCCTGGCTGCTGCAGTGGGAGGACCACTCACCAGGCCAACAGAAGGAAGTGGTGGGACCATTTTAATTAGGGACTCCATCTTTCCGAGTATTTCAGCCCCACCAGTGGCTATTCATCACTTCATTAAAGTGCTCAAGCCCTACAGGAGCTCATAACATCACAAACAACACGTAAAAGCACTCATGGAATACATAAAATCAACCCATAAGTGACTGAAATAAGAGACTATGGCTGAAGATAGATTTAAAGTGCAGCCAAATTGCTATTAAGGACCAAGAAAGCAAGAGCACCTTACACACTCTTAATTTCAAATGGTATTTATTCTTGTTCCAGTTCATTAAAGATACAGATTACCATGTTAGTGTTTCAGTGCATCTTCTAGGTTGTTTCACAGTTGCAACTCACAATAGAAGTGTTTAGGAATACTACAGAACTAAAGTTTTAAATTTCATGAAGATTCAGCTTTTTGCCACAAAGCAAGAGGTCAGTGTTAAAAATACAGGCACTAGGATACCTTTTTTCCCACTAAAACAGACTGAAAGGCCTAGGCTTTGCTGCAGTGAAACGTGTAACCAACAGCAAGCTTACAACAATTATTTTCTCTTCAAGTCTCCTTTCAGCCAAAAGAGCTCAACTCACAGTTTTGCTGGATGCCTGAATAGACTAAGTGTGAGAAATAAAAAGTCAGAACCAAACAGAAGGAAAAAATAGCAGTAAGTTATGGTACAGAACTGGAGACTGTTAAAACATAAGGAACAAGAAAAAAACCTAGCAGTTTATATAAAAGATACACAATTCTGATTTTTACTTGAAACTTTTCAGTTAGATCTTTTAACCACTGTATTGAAGGTGTGTGGAAGATTTTTCAATATGGAATTTGCTAATAATCAGAATTCAGGTTAATTATATCCTATCTCACCTACTGCATAAAGAGGAATACAGAATCTCAAAAACAATACCAAATCACAGGTACCTCAAAGTTTATTAGTGGCAAAAGAAATAACCATTTCTCTAGCAACAACAAGAAAAAAGACACCCAATGTTCTATACTGTACTTGTAAAAACAAGTAGAATAATTTATTATATCTTTAAATAATTTTTTTTTTTAAAAGTTAATAGACTCCCTACCACAGAGATTTCATTAGCAATCTACCTGAAAAGAGTCAAATTCCTTCTCACTTCCACTGTGCAACGTGTTCTATTAAAGGCAGTATAACCTGGGGAACTGCTACATCGTGCTTCAAAATCCAAACTCTTCTGGTGATGATGAAAGTAAACACCAACCTGGGTATCTTATCAACTACATGCTATACATTTAAACAAAGCACTTCCAACCACACAATGTTAAAATCTATGTTACAATAATATCTGTAAGGAACCCAAGTCCAAGCATGAACAGATGTTTACACCATAAATAAGGCAACTGAAAACATCCCGTTTCAAACGCATTGACTAGTACGAAAAGCAGAATTAACACTCTGAAAGAAATGCAGGATACAAAGCAGGCTATATAGCAGTTTTTCTTACTGTCCAGTTTATGTTGTAGAAAATGGTACAAGAAGAAAGGACTGCAACATCTGTAAGCATTTTAAGACCAAATAATCTTCTAAAGGGCCTTTGCAACTGATGTAAGAAGTCTGAATGATGTTCTCCTGCAGTTTACACTGTCTTCACTGACACTATACTAGAAGGTCAGAAATACACCACACTAAAAAGGTATCTAAATTTCACCTTTAATACAGTTACTCTGCATTAACATTTTGTAGAAATATGTTAATCCCAGATTCTTATTGTCTGCACAATCACAGCGAGAAATGAGCTGTTAAATTTTTCCTCTATTTAAATGTTTCAAAATATGCCATAGACAGTTTGAGTCTTTCATTTCAAATTGAAAACAAGTTTAATTTTATGGAATGTTTCCAAGGAAACAGTATTTTGAACATGTTAAACCCAGGTTTCAGATCAATCCAGTTCTACATGGAGAGGAAAAAAAAACGTAAAAAAAAAGGCAGTCATCTTGAATAACATTTGAAACTGTTATTCCTTTAACATTTTGTTTGTGATTCCTATAATGTTCCTAGAAAAATTCCCATTTACCAACATCTCTTGCACTTTCCGAGGTTGCACAATTTTGTCTTGTGACACTTCTCCCTAAGCACTAAAGCCTCTTCAGGGACCATACTATCAGAAAGGAATAGCTGCATGGGCAATAATATCATATAAATCCAGGCTGCAGCAAGATTATCATCTATACACTATATTTATAAGAATGAACCTCATAAGAAAAAAAAAACTGAAAAGATTTTGCAAGAAGCAGGGACCAAGAAATCAAATATATTCTCTTGACTTTCTTTTCAAATTAGAAACCTTCATTTCTAGAAAACATCAACAAAGAAACAAGACTCTCTTGTTGCAGTTCCCACCTGCTTCTGACCAGTTAAAAACAACTTCAAATAATCCTCTAATGCATCTCGTCGGTGTCCATCTAGTCTCCTACGCTCAGGTAAAAAATGAATTACTGCTGCAGTTTAAGAAAAGATACACTTCCTGATTCATGATCTGATCTCTTCTTGCAGCTGCTGGAATTCAAATGAGGACACTAATGCAAGAAAGCTACTTCAGACTCCATCAGATTCTGCTCTGTCCACAAGCTCTCTGCCAACAATGGAACAAGACTTGCTTGTATGTGGAGATGTGAGTGAAGTTTGCAAGTTGTTGCAACAAATGCCTGTCACTGTAACAAATAATTGCCAGGGACATATCCAAGACATGAAAATAGGTTTTAAGACTCTAGAATTACATTAGACTGGCAGCGTACAAAAATACAAACAAACCAGCAACTGACAACATTCTATATTTTGTTTCTTGGTTTACGCTTTTGTGGTGGCCAAGAAAATGGGTATCCTGGATGCTAAAGGAAAAGCCAACTTCCTGCAACAGAAACAATTTGCAAGAAAAAAGAAGTAAGGTTGCTGTTTATAGGGTTATACATACATGCTCTAGGAGACAACGAATAATTTGTGTTTCACAAGCACCACTCAAATGCACTAAAAGAGCTCAGGCTAAACTACAGGCATGAGTGTCCTGAAAAGCCAATTCTCATGGTATTTTTATTTTGCATAATTTTTCCTTTTTTTTTCAGTCCTGAGCCTGGCTGGGAACTAATACATTCTTGAGGCCAACTTTTGGAGAATGAGCTATCTAGTCAGGTTTACTGTGAAGCTGACAGCCCTAAACTGGGACAAGGAAAGTGAACTCAGTGAGTGTTAAAGAGTCTGCTTCTCATGGTCAAATCACCACAAAGTCTTCAAACCATGGTATAGAGTAAGAATTAAAAGCATTCAATAACCACTGCCCTGACTGAAAATTGAAAGTTTCATTACAGGAACCAACAAGCCTAAGATTGAAATTCATGTAGAAATGGAAGATGGCTCAGTGATCACACACACAAACTGTTTATAACACAAAATAAGGGAATGAAGTTTGCTTCTGAAAGCCAGGTAGCCACCACAGTGATCATTTTTTGGAATGTGAGGCAGCAATACAGTACTAGAGCAGATTTGGAGACTGAAGTCTAGGAGGGGGAATGAGCAAGGGCATGCTAAGCCTGTAAGATTTAGCACACCCTTTAAGTTTAGGCCACCAACATAGTCTGCTTTAATTAAGCTCCTATTCTAGAAATTTAGATGAAACTAAAAATAGAACTGTATGCAAAAGGCCCCACCATGCCTATCTCACTCCCTTGAGTACCGTATTAAGAAATTACAGAAAGAAAAACCTATGTACATTACTCCTGGTTCTCTTGATAGATCAATTCCAAATGAGGGCTGCATTAAGAGCATACAGAGGTTTAATTTAAAGCTAAAACTATGTTTAGCTTTCCCAACTACACCAGAATTTTTGACAGTACTTGCTGCATTACTTTGCATTAACTGACATACATGTGTATTTATTTATTTTTACATTAACTGGAGATTTCAGTAGAAATGAAGATATAACTTACTGCAGTTAATACTCTCCTTCCTACCAAGTTTTCTAATCATCACCTTGGTGCTGTTCCCCATACTTACACCCAGTATTCATCTACTGTTATCATCTCCAACTGCTCATATCACCATCCACAATGTGTCACGTGAAGCCAAACAAAACAAAAGAGAGTATAAAGGGAGAATGTAAATAAACAGAGATCCTCAGACTGCAAAATGAGACATGAAATTAAAAACTGAAGAAATAAAGAACAACAGAAAATATTTACAGAACAAACTGACAGCTGGGTAGCACTTTCAACAAGAATTTTAAAGTATTTAAGGTAATTATTTCACATATCTGTGCTACAACAACACAAAAGATCTTAGGACTGTTCATGCCAAACACTACAAATATCAAGACAGTTTTTATTCTAATTATATTTCGGCCTTATTACTTTTATTGTGCTTCTCCCTTCCCTTTTTCTCATCTGTTACTCTCAGTTGCTGCGTGGCCCTGGCACCCTTCAGTGAGGTATAAAAAATCCACTCCACTCTGTCTGCTCTGCAACACCATCCTCCATACCATTCTTACTTTCCAGTACGCCTGCTTTCGTCCTTTCTCCTGTCTGGCCATAATGCCTAGAAGCTGATCAGGAACATCTAAGAAATGAACGTATTATGCACTTTCAAATTCTTACAAGACTGTTAGTCCCCAAATACACACAAACTTTAATAACCTAGGTCATTAGTGTGACAAAACCAATGTTGTTCTCACACAAAGCCAGCTACACCAGGCCATACTGGGAGCCATGCCGTACCCATACCTTGTACTAAAATGAGCTGTGCTCCTTCAGAGAAGGAGAATAATCATCTTTGTGATTGCCCAGCAACTGGGAGATAAACAAGATCATATTCCAGGAGCAGTGCCATCAAGTGCTACAGTAGCACAAACAAATCTCCTAGACTAGTTTTTTTAGTAAAGGTTTTTGATGATTTCAGGCAAGTCATAGTAAGCAGAGCAAGTTGGACTTGCTCATGTAATGTATTTTGTGGACTAAATACTTTAATCTGAGTTTATTAAAAAAAGAGTAAGTAGCAAAGGCTACTACCAAACGGAACATCAAATAAACACTATTAATTATCCATTGACATTTATGAAACTTGAAAGCTCTCTTTCAGCTTGCAGATAGATGTCCAAGTTGCTTTGGGTAGTCTAAAATTTATTTTAAGTAGTACTATCAAATATAGCTGTAGTACTTCCACAGCTAGGCCCAGGCCTTGAGAAGAGATGCTAACTGACTCCGTCAGTTACACACTGGTCTTCTACAGATATGGTCTTCTTGAACTCTGTTCCCATGGCCAGGCACCAAGTAAAGAAAAAAAACTGTTAAAGACTACCTGGATCAAGCCAGGTCAAACACTACAGGCAGTAAGAAAGAACTAAAACACTACCAGACACAAATTGGTTTTTATAGACCTACTTATATATCTCTGCATTAAATTCCCCAGCTTACTTATTACAGAAGAATTTATTATTTTGAGTGCAGCATAACACTGAACTGCAAGAGATTCACATTTTTCACACTAGTGACTCAAGAGGTCACTAAAGACTTCTTGGACCTGAAAACAGGGTCTAGAGACACACATTACATCCAGCGAGGCTTCACATGTCAACTCCTACTCTTCATCAGCAAAACTAGGACTTGGCTTTGATTCTGTGAACAGTATTCCCAAGCATCCATACTATCTCATACAACAAAATAAAATTAATATCTTAGCTCATTATGCAACTAAAGCTTCACAAAGTGACTCCAAAAAAGAAGTATCACAAGGCTGAAACAAGGACAAGGTAATATATATTATCACTAACTGGAAAACTTTTTTTTAAGCAATCTCAGCAGGCAAGTTCACAAGCCTCAGCTACATACACCTCACAAACAGCCATTTAAACAACAAAACCTCGAAACCTTTTTCTCAAAGGTGTTTTCTACTTTTGTAGCGTTGCCCCCAGTGGCCTACTGAATTAGAACTTACTAGAAAGAAGCACAAAGAGCTCTAAGGTAAAGCATTCAAGGAACTATCACACACATAGCCACTTCTTCCATCACTTAAAAAATGCTAGCTTCCAAATTAAGCAGGCAGAACTACAGCTCAGGAAGAGACATGTGCATTGCTACCAATCACAGTAAGAACCTCTCCCTAACTGACAGCAGCTGGGCAATTTTTAAAAAATGTTTAAGGAACAAAAAAGCCACAGAAGGTGTTCCCAAAAATTGATAGCATAACATTACTTGAAACACTAGTTTCTATTGTCTCGACTTAAAAATAATTATGTCTCCACAGTGTGACAAACACAACCACAAATGTAAGTTTTTCATAGCAAAGAAATCTCCCAGGGGTAACCTTTGGGAACAGAACTGATAAACTCATAAACGTCCCTACAAGGCAGCAGCAGAACTGGGACACTGTTCTTTCAAAATATCTCTACACAATACTATAAGCAAAACAAAAAAAGTATGAATACTGTTTCTGACTTACAGAAGGCTTACAAAGCACTGGGAAAATGCATGAAAAACAGCAATAAGACAAAGAAAAGACAAAGGTACTGAATCTCATCTGAAGAGCTACAACACAGTTCTCTTCTCTGAACGTCTGTTTTCACAACAGGACATAAGCCCCTGCAACATGCTTGTACAGTACCTAGGGACAAGGACATTCAATCCTGACCAGAACCATGAAGTGCAAACCTTAAAGTGCAACCACAGTATATATACTACAGCACACTGGAAAGAAGTATTGCTTCTGGAGTCCTGCACAGGCAACAAGCAGCATCTCAGGTTTAAAACACACCCTCTACCAAGCACAGTGAAAGATGAAAAGCAGTGAAAGTGGGCTAGCAAAGATTTCATTAGCATGTCAGCTTTCCCAGGTGAGACTATCTGCCTCAGTAGACTTAAAAGCATGGTATCCACCTGCACCTCAACTGTTTCAAGATTCAGATGGATTCTGGGAAGCAGCAGCTGCACTCACTCATCAACTCTTGTTCTTTCCATAGGGTGACAAATTCCCAGGTACCCATTAATAATATTCCCCTTTATTCCTACTACTGTTCACCAACCAGTAGCTTTGAAAATAACTTTAAAACGGAAAGTCGATACGATATCCAAGAAAAGACTGCACTGAGGAGGTAAGCTGGTCTGCTGCACACCCTAAAAACTTGCCAAGAATTACATGGAATCTGTGAAGTCATATAGTCAAAAAACTACACTTTTAAAGGTACAAGCAAGGTCAAACTATGATCATTTGAACTCTAACTTCTGTCAAGAGAAAATGCTGTTACGGTATTTCTGTACACTGATTTGTGGACAATAAATACCACAATGCTTAACACAACCAAATACCAGAGTGCAACTCCTCATAAACAAGGAATTAAGCTATGTAAGAAGCAGCAAAATATGAGAATAAGTTCTGATACCAAAGACACCTGCTGACCAAAAGGTGATGTGAGACTATTTCAAGTAATAATAATGCACTCAATGCTTACCCATCTCTTCCCTTGCTGACAATTTTAACTTCAAAATAGTATATGCCACAGGCTGCAGGTATAGGATGTGTAGCTCGAACAGAAGCAGCATCTTTTGGAGTTTTTCCATGACCTGAAAAACAAGTGCATTCAAAACACATTAAAAATGTATTCTAAATAATTGTGGAAGATGACTCAAAGGTGCAAATACCAACTACTCAAAACAGAGGGCTTATGTAATAAGCAAACAATATACGATATTCTCATCAGCCTCATTTCTATGCCAGAATATTTTCTTCCAACATTAAGTTACATCATAGACACCTGCATTGCAACTAAGCATGCTATGAAAAGCTCTGTATGTACTACTCTGGGAAGTTCTACAATTATTTGAAGGAAAACTAGAAAAAAGCTTCACTGCAGTAACGTAATTGACAAAAGCCTAGCTGGGTTTGAAAGAACTGTATGATTTCTCAAATGCACAGGGCTTACTCATTTTTATAGACTGAAACATGATATAATACGGTTTAATCTAATGCTTAGTGTTTCTGAATCAAGTTATTTAAGATATTTAATCCTCATGTCCTTCAGAATAAACATCAGTCATTATACAGAATGTGAAGCTCATAATTCATTTCCATGTTCTGAACATTATTGATCACTACAACCTGCAACGGAGCTAATGCAGCTCCTACTCCTTTTTCTTAAAAGGTTCACTATGCATCAGCTCTGTCACAAGAAGAATGCCCAACACCAGCTCCTGTCTACTCCAGAGCCACTTCCACTCCACTAAAACTAACTCTTCTGAACGTGCTGCCCTCTTCACAGCCCCTTCTTCCAACCTGGAAGCAGGTTTGTGGCTACTTGACTTCTTTCAGTAGCAACCTGTTCAAGCAAGCTCAGTCTCTCCCATGCACATCAGAATCCCTCATTTATCATGTGAAAGTCACACACGGGGTCACAGAACAGGGTGGTTCACTTCCACTCCACTAAAACTAACTCTTCTGAACGTGCTGCCCTCTTCACAGCCCCTTCTTCCAACCTGGAAGCAGGTTTGTGGCTACTTGACTTCTTTCAGTAGCAACCTGTTCAAGCAAGCTCAGTCTCTCCCATGCACATCAGAATCCCTCATTTATCATGTGAAAGTCACACACGGGGTCACAGAACAGGCTGGTTGTTTTGGGTTTTGTTTTTTTTTAAAAAAAAAAAAGGAAAGGAAAAGAGCAAGTGGGAGTATGCTGGATCCTGGCAAGAGGTATTTCAGTAAAATGGCAACCAGGAACAGACTGTCATTGCCCTGAGAATAATTCACACAGATCCCATGCCCACTCTGTGAGATGAAAAGAGGTGGTTGTTCTGAGTGTGCTATACAAATCACTTGGGCTGCAACACTCCAGCTGTCAGCTCCAGTCCAGACAGGGAGCCTACTGCACCTGCACAGCAATGGATCTGTGTACAATGGAGAAAAACCCACCAAAACACTCCTTCCAGTGGCATTTAAATTGGAATTATTGCTCAGGCACAGATTAATCATGTCTCATGTGCAGCAAGTCAGGTTACACAGCAAAGAAGAAAGTGCAGCAGAATGACTGCACAGCCAGTCAGAAAGAGCAGGCACAGCTGACCCACAGGCCTGAACCTCTAACCACAGAGCCCTCTAGTGTAAATGCTGATAAAATAATAAATGCTTACCTGCCTGCAGAGCTAGCACCAACCTGCTCTTACCAAATGGCACATACAAAGCCAAGGAGAACTCTGTGTCACCGTGGCTGTGTCTGCATCCAGAACTTTGTGAGCCCAGCACAAATTCTTCACTCATTGACATGAGGTTTACCCTACCAAGTCTTCCCAATGTCATCAGTTCACTTCGGTGTGTTGCTACCTTAATGCAACCAGCCAGCTATCTTACTTTTCTGGGTGCAACTGCACTGCTCACTTCAGTATGTCATTACTAAACATTTTATATAAAGATCCTTCATCACTTCGCAGCTTTTACAATATTAAGCTTATTACCTACCTTCAGTGTGTTGTTTTCAGAAGCCTCACGTGAGGAATAAACATTAATTTACCTCTCCATACACAAGACACTACGTATGTTTTATTGTTCACTACTTCCATTTCCTCAGGCTGCATCAACCAAGGTAATAACTGAACATATAACCTTAGAACTTCCCTAGGTTTGTTTGATTTTCAAGTGTTGGTAGCTCACTGTTTAGTTACTGTAAATTAGATTATCATTCCTAAGCATGCAGAAATCCTTCAGCTGAAAAACACCCAAAACTTTATGGGCAGTACACTAAACTCCTGAGAGGTCCCTTAAACTCAGAGAACTCTGATTAAATGTGTTAGTCAAAGGGGGAGTGCAGGGAAAAAAAAAAAAAAAAAAGGTGTTTTCTTTTAAAATGTCCTTAGGTTTTTACTTTAAAATAGACAGCAAAGAAGTTCCCTTGGTTACTCCATGCACTTAATCTGTGTAGTTTCAGTCTGAGTCAGTCTCCTTATTTGGGCAAGTGTTCCACATAGAAGACTAAAGTAGTAGGAACTAGCCAAATATTATTGAAAATGTACATATACTACCCAGCAGACTGTTTTGTGAAATCATAATCTAAGTGTTTGGAAACAATATCAATTTAAGGTATTCTTAACACCTCTTCCTGAAAACAGCCCCCCTCTGCCACCCCCTTCCCAGCCCAGGCAGGTGTGCTGCCAGGACATACCATGAACCACCTTGATTAGCTGACTGGGCTTTCAGAAAGCCACCAGAGTTTTTTCACACAGCAGATCAGTTCCCTGATCCAGTTCACACCACAGTCACCCACAGCTGTCACACTGCAAGGAAGAGGTCGACCCAGGGGCAGAAGTAACAGGACACCTTGCTGGTACTGCCAAACACTTCATGTGGTGAAGCAACATGCCTGGCAAACTCAGTGCCCAAAACTTCCATCCCATCAGAACAGGAGACACCCTAAATTTAGAACTGCTGTCCTTTTAATGTGATCTCTTATGAATCCTGTTTTACTACTTGATTATGCTGCCTTTACTTGTAGTTACATACAGTTATTATTTCAAACAGAAAATTCAACAACATTAAGCAGTTAGCTGTTGCCAAATACTACCTCTACATTTTCTCAACGTGCTAGTTGAGACTTTCAGTACTACCAAACTACATGAGGAGTCAAGAGATACTAGCATCAGCTTTAAAACAGGAGGCTCTTTACAGAGCAGGTCCTTAAACTGCAAAATTTCCTACCAAAGGATATTATAAATGCTGGTGTTTAAGCAGATGCTGAGCAAGCTTCTAGAACAGAAATTAACTGAGAAACTCCCTTCAGCTGAGGATGTCCTTTAGCTCAAAATGGCTGGGAACTGAGAGGAGAAAACACAGATACACTATGTATGCCACACATGTTTTTAGATTTTTCTGGAAAAAAAAAAATCTCTCCCTTATGGCCACTGTCACTGATGGGACATGAAGCTGAGTGTCCCATTAGCTTGACATTATATACTGCTGCCACGTTCCTTGGTAACCTAATCCCCACTTCCTTGCTTGTGAATAAAAAGGAACTTTGACACCAGCTCTGAACTTCTGAATCAGAGGTTCTGAACGCCTGAAGTAGGTCATATGAACTCTGCCCTCTGTTCCCCAAAACAGACCTCTTTCATACTCACAAGCTATAGGTAAAGTACTTAAAAGGATACTTTTAAAGCGTGTATTGAACACTAAAAATTAATAATTTTCAGCTTTAAAAAGAGAATTCTGCAAGCACATGCACTGGAGCAGAGAAGGGAAAACAGGTTTACAGACCTTGGAACTTTACACTGTAAACCAGATCATAGGTGAGTTCAATTACCAGAACTGTTTTCAACTGGGCTTCCATTAAGTGTTTAACAACCATGAGCTGACCACACTTAGAAAGAAAAGCTTTATTTTATTCTTTAAGCAGCCATTCACACTGATGATTTTTACTAAAAGTAGCATCCCCTAGCCCTTTAGCAAAATTATATTGCAATTCATCTAAATTTAAATTCCATCCAGCCAAAAAAAAGCCAATTCAGCTAAAAGCACATTTGGAGAATCCATTTCATCTTTCTTTTTGAAAGATATCATCTTTCAAATCTGTGTAATGCACATGCACCAAATAGCCCAAAAGAAGTCTACAGGAGTGTCTACCTAGACAAAAGTAAGCATGTTTACCCAGTTTAAATCCTTAAATAAGTTTACATAAGCTGAACTGCAGTTATTTCCAACAGGTGGTTCCATGACTTGCTCACACTGCCAAAAATAAAATAATCAAGGCCTAATCTTCTGTTGAATGTATTAGGGAAGTTTCTCTGAGACAAGGAAAAAAAAAAAAAGTGTGCAAATTACTGATTTTACTTCATTTCATTCCCAGGTTTAAAAAAGCAAGACATCTCTGAACTACAGCAGTGTCCAAGACATACTCTACTGTACTGGATGTACTTCAGGTGTTTTCTGCCAGAAAAACTGACACCACCCTTGTATCAGTATTACTACAAACCCTCTTCTGCTTGTTATACAAATTGGGATGCATACTTTGCACTTTATTTTTTTTTTTTCCCAGTTTGGCACTAGAAACAGTTCAAAGGCAACTGCATTGTAAATAAATGTCTGGCTAAGACTTCCTGGCCTGCAATACATTAGAAAAAGTTCACGCCATGGCAACTCACTCAGCATTGCGTAACTTTCCTCAGCTTTTTTTGGACAATGGTCACAAGACTAACTTAAGTTGCCATAGGACTTTCCATGATTTTCCACTGATGGCTTAGTCTGTTTACCTAATTCTGCATATAGTTTCTTTCATGGTTATAGTCCACACTAGATCTGTATTTTTACCTCCTGACACTACACAGCATAGATCAGTGTTGACTGGAGACTGAATTTGTCTGTCTAGGGGAATGTTCACATTACAAAAACATTTATGGAATCCCTGTTTTTCAACAAGATCCACGTGTTAATTCTGAGTATTTTAGAAACATGTAGGAAATATTTTAAAGGTGTCTTACCTTAATAGCTACATATTTTGTATGATAACTGCTCTACATGCAGTATACACTTGTCTCAACCCCAGTGATTTCTTTACCACTTCCCTACAGCTCAGAGCTGTTAATAATACAATTAAGTGAAATGACAAACTTTTCTGAGGCTGTTTTTCATGTCTCCCTCACACAGCTACACCATGAAGAGCAGTCACTAGGACAGTGTTAGCTTCCTATCAGCTTGCACAGCTCACTGGCAGCAGCACAGAAATGTACATCTGTCCATCTAGAAAGAAAAACACCCTTGTGTATGGCTTTTAATAAATGCCAGTATCACTGATGCCAACATATATATTTCTTTTCTCCTATTTTTGACAATGCTCCCTAATCAGAAGTCAGATTTTCTAAAAGTGTAACACAATACCTCACTGCAGAAAAAAATGAGCCTATTCTAGTAAATAACACACCAGTCAATGCATCTTGCCTTCAACCACCTCCTCATGCATGTTTTTCTTTTTTAAGTAACACTGATTCTGAGAGAAAGCACAAAAGAGCACTGACCCTGAGATTGGGTTGACCCCAAGCAAAAGCAAAGAGTTGTTACCCTGGTGCTAGACTGTACTCCTTTCTTTAACACTCCACTGCTTGATCAGTGCCTGGTTTTGTGGCAGTTTTGATTTTTAAGCTCTCTCTAGGATGCTTGAAAAGAGCTTCAGGTCCAGAAATGCAGTACACAAAGCATCACAGCTGCAGTGGGTAGAAAACAGAGATCCATGGCAGCTCATGTTTCCATATAAGTCGTCCACTGGCATGAGAGAAAATGAAAGGAATCTCCAAAATTATGTAGAGAGAACCATCACTTCTCTTTCAAACAAGTAAAACAAAACCATCACTGCTCACAATGCATCAGCACATAAAAATGATGAAGCTAGTTACACGAAAAGGTGACTGTGAAAGCTTTTGCTGTGATTGTCCCTCTCTCCCATTTTCTCAGAGGCAAGTATCCCAAACACATGCAGGGTGGAAGGAGAGTGCTCATGGTACCACTTTCTGCCTCCTAGCAGTCACAGGCAGGAGGAAACAGCACCAGAAAAACAGTTCTATGGGCACATATCTACAGGGGCAGCAGAGAAAGTTTAAGTGTACAAGGGATCTGTACTACAGTGACGGGAAATAGTAAGAATTGCTCTTGATTACTGGCTTCTTCAGACAGAGCTGTCTTCTCTCCCTTCCCTGAGCATTTTGGTCAAGTACAACAGATCTTTATCCACACTCAATGTGATTCCAATTCCCTTTCAACAAAAACATCTACCATTCTTCCACAACTACTCAGACAACTTCAGAAGCACTGGAAGTGCCAATACTCCACAAGAAGATGCTTTACATGCTTTCTCCTGAGACCTCTATTTGCAACTCATTTGTAGAAAAATCATTTCACAGTGCTGAGCACATTCTTACTTGCTACCTTCCCTTATTCTCACAGCTGAACCTCCTCATTTTCTCCCCTTTTATCCTATTCTTGGGGCTGATGGATCCAGCAGGGAGAAAAGGCAGCAGATATTTTGGTTTGTTTGGGTTTTTTTTCCCCCCACCCCATCCTCAGGTAAGAATGCCCTGATACCATTCATTGCTTAGCCCAGTTAGCCACTCCAGGTGCCACACTGGGACCCTACACATGGGGCTGCCCTAACAGCCACCTTCAGTAAATGACCAGGAAGAAAAGATGGGCCACCATTTAAGAGGCTAATTACTCCCACTTGCAGTGAGGAGAAAGAAAAATGTATCCAGGTTATATAGGTACTTCTCCTTTTCACAATCCTATGGGCTAATCTATGAGCTCTTCAACCTTCATCACTAAATTTAAGGGCTAGAGTAAAGGTATTTTATTATTATTATTACCCGTTCACTGTGTTTTATGACTACTGGTAGAGTATCCCCAGTATTTCCCACATTACCTATACTTCAGAAACATGGTGAGCCTCATGTCATTTCTTAGAGAGGTAATGAAATTTTTTTTTAACAGTGGCAAAGGAGAGAAGAAAAACAGAGACAGCACAGAGAGAGGCTGAAAATATACAACAATTACACTGTCAGGCCAGAGAAGTTCCATCTCTAAATTCTACTTCATGAGCAAAAAGAGTTGGTCAAAGCAAAACAAACAGGCAGAAGGAGCTGGTGACCAGAAAGCTATGATCATCTTAGAAGGGAAAAAAAAAAAAACACCAAGTACACAAAACCAAACCAAAACCAACCCGCTGCCACTAAGCACCAGAAAATACAAAATGCTTCTAAAAATACAAGGCCATAAAACACTGAACAAAAGCCAGGAAATTCAGAGTTGAGTATTAAATAACATGTCCTTAAATCACTCAGTGCCTCCCAGAAACCTGCTCTGTAGTCATCAACCTTCTTTACTATCTTTGTCCAGTGCATTAAACTTAACATATTTAAGAGAGTATTTTGTATGTAATAATAAAGCCTCTCTATTAAAAAAAAAGTCTCTGAGGGCACATTTAATCCTTTCACGGCAGCCAAATCCTGCCATGTGTTTGTGTTGCCGTTTTCCTCCTCTGATTAAACAGTAACATATTTATCGAGTTTCACTTGAATTTCTCCACTGTAAATTCTGAGAAAGGGTGATTGCAAGGTTGTTTTTTTTTCCCCTCCCATAACATCCATTTGACTGCAGACTGACAAATGATCCAGTTCTTCACAGCCAGCTCAGAAGTGGCTTTGAATCCACAACACTTCTACTTCAGGACTTGGGCCTAGAACACCAGATGTGTCTGTGTTTTTTCAGGTCAGTGTACACTGAGGTTTCCAGGTTTCACGACACTTCATAACAATCAACACAAGTTCTCCTTCTACTGCCTCTTACTGATTTACACAAAGGCACGCTCTGATGTTTACCTTTTCTCCGAAAATCAGGAACTTTAACAATAAAACGTCTAAGCAGAAAGTTATTAAGTCACCTTTGTTAATATAAGCCCTATTACCATTCCTTCCCCCAAATCACCCTGTAGTCTGTACAATACTTAGGCAAGGCTACTACCAGCGACTTTAATTCCATTTTTCACCGTTTAAAAATAAACCGTGTTTTTCTCCGTGCTTTCCCCTCCCGTCATTTCCGTGTTTAATAGCTTAACGCTCGCTGCTCTTAAGTCCATTTAACCCTTGCTCTTCTCGAGAGAGAGGAAAAAAAAAAGCCACTTCTTTCGCTCATTACCATAAACAGGACACGTCACGCCGATTCTCCTTTATTCTCCTGCCTCAGCCCCAAACGTTCTGGTGATACCTGAATCCACGGAGGAAGTCTCGGAGTTTACATAATGCCCACTCCAGCAGCAGGAGGAGGCGGGGGCGGCCCCGGGTCCCCCCCTCCCGCATCGCGACAGAAACGGGGGGAGGGAAAAGGCGAGAAAATAAAGCCGAAATAAGGAAAACCACCACCCCTTTCTCCACGCTGCAGGCACCTAGGGGGGGGCGGGGGGCTCAGAAAAGAGAGAAGGAAAAAGAAAAGAGGGAGAGCAGCGGGTGTCGTTT
>NW_008590664.1:5563-54503 GCF_000691845.1 Merops nubicus | reverse complement strand
GGCCGGGGCCCGAGGGCAGCCGGGGTTCCTCGGCCGGAGCGGGGGTCACCCTCGGGCTTTCCACCCTGCTTGCAGGCTGCCTTTGTGGGTGATGCACAACCTCTTTCTAAGCTGCCAGTGGAGATTTCATCACTCCTCAGAGCTCCCCAAAAGCTACAGCTGCTTTTGTTGGGCACACATGCCTTGGGGGACATGGGGAAGGGAGTTTTCATGTCTCTGGGGACTCAACTGGCCTTCTGGGGCTGGAAGCAGCTGCCAAGTGTCATCAGAAAAGTGGCATTCCTTTTTTTCCAGTGGGTTGGTGCTCTGTTGTGATGAGAGCTCTGACTTTGTAGGACAACATGGGTTGTCTTTCCTCAGTGTAGCAGCCTACCCTGCTTCCCCCAGTGCTGGGAGGGGGCTGCACCTTGTCTTGGCTCTGGGAGACATGAAGAACAGTTATCAATGCCCTCATTCCATCAGCCTTTTAACCACTTGACTGTTTATCATGGAACTCTTGCTTTGCCTTGTTTTTTTCTCCCTAGAAATAAAGAAACTCCCTTCAGATCCCATCTTTCCCTGAGCCTCTGAGGTGCTGTGCTCCCTCGCTTGGCCCGTGCTCAGCCCAGCAGGAGTTTGCCCTTGTCTCTTCTGTAGCCACACTGTGTCACTCTCCATCCCAGTCAGGGACCTCTGTATTTGCCAGCTCCTTCCCTATGGCACTGGCCAGGGCAGCTTGGCTGTAGCACAGGGCTCCTTACTGGAACTCTTTCTTCCCCTTCTCAAGGCAGGTGCTTGGTTTGTCTTTCTTTTCTCCCCTAGGGCCGCTCTTCTTGCTTGGATTTTGGAAGGCACTTGCTAGGGTTTTAGAGATGGCTTGGGAGAGTTTCTAGATCTTTCTGGGAGGTCAGAGGTATCTGTTGGCTTTCTGCCCATCCTCTACTCGCTTTGCTTCCCCACTCCAGACTTTCCTGTGTCTTCCTCTCATTTCTAGAGCTATTTTTGTTGCCTCGAACCATTTTGTTGCTTTGAACCCTCCTGTCTCTGACTGTTTTCAGTTGTGAGCCACCCTAATTTCATCCCTGAAGGCTTGTGCTACTCTTATTATTTTCATCTGTAATTTTCCCTATCTACCTGTCGTTGTTCCATATTTCCTTTTTGATTATCAAATTATAAGTGGTGGCAGCCTCACAAGCTGTTGCCAGTGTTTTTTTTCTCTCTGTGCTGCTTTCCTGTTAAAAAAGAGAGTGAGCTGGGGCATGTTTAATGCCACTGCAGTTTCAAAAGTGGGTCCTAGAGCCAGGAGCTTCAACTTACACCTGGCCATGGGGCAGCTCATCTACCCCTCCCTAAGCAAAAGGTTTGATAGTCTAATAGTGAAATAATTTTAAATGAAGATAGAAAACAAGAAAGATAATTAAACCATGTTTTAAGGTAGGTAATTACTACCCTGGGAACTTCTCCAGGTTTGTTTTCTGTAAACTGAAGCAGTCGTGCTGCCTGCCCTCAACAGAGATGGGCCAGTGCTGGGAGCACAGGGCAGAGGCAGCAGGGGAGCTGTGCAGGGAAGGGCTGGAGCTCAGTTTCAGACACACCGACCACACCTTGCAGCTCTCTCAGCTCTGAATCACATCCTTCCTGCTTCAGATCTGCGTGGCAGAGACGGAGGCTCAATTGCCATGCAAAAAATGTGAGCCCTGGCTCCTTGCTAACCAGACTGGGTGCCTGGCTGGGCTTGTCTGCTCTTGAGGCTGGGCACCCTTATCAGAAAGGCAAACTCATGACTAAAAGTTTATTTCTGTGCCTGTTGTGGGTGATGATCTGTAACCAGCTTTTTTTTAGCCCTTTCTGGAAGACAGACACTTCTGGAAGGACAGACTGGTTGGTGACCCAAGTCATCCATGCCCTACCCTGATGGCCCTGCTCTTTCTGGTGGGGTTGGGACAAGGAAATCTATAAGGGCAGTAGCCTTAGGGATAGGTATCCTGGGTTTTGTTGCATTGTCTGCCACACCACTGCTGACAGATTACAGACAGATTACAGATTTCTGGTTGACTGTGGCCCTGCCCAGAAGATGAACCAGCTGGGCCTGTGTCTGAGCTCTGTGTCCTCACCTCCTGTCTGTCAGTCGCTGGTGAGTTCAGGTGCCTCTGAGCCTGGTTGCTCTTATTCTCCTTCTCCTCTTCCCCCATGGGAAAACCCTTTGCCCCTTGAGCTGGCTGCATGTCCTCCCCACCTCCATCTCCAGCAGGTTCGTGGAGCTGCTCACTGCCCAGAGAGCTCTGCAGCAGTTAAGCAGCTAACAGCTGGGAGGTGTGATATGCTTATTATCCAGTTTATTAGTCTGATGACTCAAGTAGCTGGGTTTAAGCCAAACCACCTCCTCATGTGATCTGCAAGGAAGAGGAAGGAGATGTTTCCTGCTCCCTGCTGTACTGGATGTGCTTTTCTCTGCTGTTTTAGGTGTTGGTTTTCCTCAGCTGTGTGTGATGGAGCCAGTGTGACATCAACTAAATTGGTTTTGCAAGAAACAAAAGTTACTGGTGATGCATGAAGCTGTTACTCACACCCACTGCTTTGTCCCTGGGATCTGGGAAGAACTGTGATTTGGCTCCAGAATATGAATGAGTTTTTTTTCTTGGTGTCTCTCGGGGTGATTCCAAAGTCCTAGTAGCCTACCCTGGCAAATAAAATCCTTCTGAGAATACTTAAAAGGTGGAATTCGTTCTAAGTACATGTCAGAGAAAAGAGAGAAGTTTCTTTGGAAGGTGATCTCAGCTATCCCAGGCACATGTGGCCGAAGTTTCTACTAGGTGGGAATGGTGAGCAAGGGCAGAGGGGGTGTCTGGGCCAGGGTCTGCACAGACTTTGAGAAACGTTTTCTTTCTCAACTTTTTGACCTGTTCTTACCCTGGAGATGCTGACGTTTCAAACACCCTGGTTACTGGACATACTGTTACTCCTTTTCCAGTGCTGTGTTAATCCCAGGCCCAGCAGAGCTAGGTTACTTATTGAGATTATGTGTATGGTTAACATTTTCCAGCATGTAGTAAAGCCAGTGATTTCCACAATCTCCCCTTCCTTGGGATCATTAATGAGCTGAGAATAATGATCCTTCCACCTCCTTGCTCAGGCAGCTCCCCCCAGCCAGTTGTCCTTGACCCTCAGACCATGGCCCTGCTGTGGGGCTGGAGGTGCTTGCCTGCTCTCCCCTCTGTGCCTCACCTCACTTTTGTGCATTTGGGAAGAAGCTGGGAGCCAGGACTTGGTGGTGGACGTGGGGATCTCTGTAGGCTGGAGGAAGGCTGCCCCAAAACGGGTTCATCTGTGGATGGATGTTTCAAACAGGCAGTGTTGCTGTAGACAGCTGAGATAGCTTTCCAAAGCCCTCAGCTCTCATTTCTCAAGTGCTTCAGTGGCAAAAGCATCTCAGGAAGTGGAGCTTTCCCACTGGAGCCTCTTGGGGCAGAGCCATTTTCATTTCCTTTTGTAATGCTGGCGGTGTTGAAGGGAACTGGTGTGTGAATAGGTCTCCCTGAGAGGAACCACCCTTCCTTAGAATCATAGAATCACTGTGGTTGGGAAGTGGAGCTGCTGACCTCACCCTGGGGAGCTCCTGGGGGGGGTGTGTTCCTGGCACACAGGGTTTAGAGGCAGGAGGAGGGGGGCTGGGGCTGCCCGTGAGCACCTTCTGTTGTAGCTGGTACCAGGGGCCTCCCTGCTGCCTGGTCAGAGGTGTTCTGAACAAGGGGCAAGAAGATTCAGCCTCATTTCCAGTGACTGCTATGGGGGTGAGGATGTCTTAGGCCAAGACAAGGGGACTCTTCTTGGAATGAACATCTTTTTTCCTTCCTTCTTTTCTTCCCCTGCAAGGTGCAAATAGATCTCTCTTGAGAGGAGTGTGACGTCAGGTTGGTTTAGCATCTTCCATTGTGCAGAGGAAGCACAGATTTTTTTGGACAGGCTGTGTAGAGGACTCCTCTCCCTCTCCCTCCCCCTCTCATGTCCCCTGTCTCAGGGAAGTCTGACTGGGATCCATTCTTCCTACCCCTTTCAGCAGATTGCAAAATGATGGATTTGAGTCCTGCACCAAGAAAACCCCTTCCAAGCAGTGACTCAAATTCCAGCTTGCTGGGATGATGGGCCTGAGCTGGGAGGAGAGGAAAGGAGTGAGAAGGGTTATGCCAGAGAGTTTCAAGTCTGCTTTTGTACAGTTTTAAAGTATTTTGTCATGGAACCTCACCCTGGCACTGCTAAGGGGTGGTGAAGGAACTGCCTGTGCTCCTCCCCATAGGCCCTGGGCAGCTGTGGTCTGGGATGGAGGATATCTGCTGGGATGGAGGATATCTCTCTAGAGGTATCTCTGCCCACTGTCTGCAGTGTGCCCTGTGACAGACCTGGGCACCAGGCACCTCAGTGTGTGTGTTGCTTGTGTAGATTGTAGGGACCACCCAGGGACCCCATCACCTCACCATCTGACTGCCAAAGAGCCTGAGATCACCCAGTGTCCTGCTTCCAGTCCCATCTGAGTGGGCTCAAGTGCTTTTTTCAGTGGCAGGGGTGCAATACTTACACCCTGCTCCAGCTAAACTGTTACAAACCAGAGTCCCAGAGCTCTCCTAGCTGATTAACTGTGTTTTGGAAGCTGTCCTGCAAATCACACACAGGATATTTGTGCACTAAGCTACATTGCTGGTGTCTGGGCTCCTCCTGAAAAGCAAAGTGATAAATACTGACAGAGAACTGTTGCCTTTGATGTGGAGATGCTGAGGATTATAGAATGGTTTCGGTTGGCAGGGACCTCAAAGATCATCTAGTTCTAACCCTCCACCTCCCACTAGATCAAGTTGTGCAAGGCCCCATCCCACCTGGTCTTGAACACCTCCTTGGCTGGGCACTGCTCTTGTCAGGTAAAATGGTGTTAATGTTCATCTTGGGGGAATAAATGCATCTTCTGTTTTTCACACTTGATTGCCCTGGTTTCATGGTACCTTGGCATCTGGGTAAAGAAACCTGCAAGTCATCAGTTTCTGGCCAGTAAATCTGTAATTGAACTGGAGCTGGAGCTGGAGGCAGCAGCCAAGCCCAGGGCTGGACTTTCCCCCCGGGGGTGTGCTCGGTGGTGGCATGGTGGTTGGGTGCCCTGGAGGCAGGGCTGCCCGGGTGGCACCCAGCCCTGGCTGGCACCCAGCTCTGACCCACGTCACCAGCCCGATGGTTGTGCAAGAGTCCCGGGAGGGTTTCATAACCTGCCTGCAGGGCTCTGGAGGTGCTTTGCCCTCTGCCCTGCCGAGTGCCCCAGGTCTCCCCGGCACGGAGGCTGTGCTCAGCTCCAGCCCATCTCAGCCAGGAGTTGGGGAGCCTGAAATTTGGGCTGGGAAGCACTGGATGCAGTGGATCGGAGGCTCCCCGATGGGATTTTGGGCTTTGTGCTCTTTCCACAGCCACCCTGGGCAGCCCCTGGCCCCTGGCCAGGCAGGTGAGCTGGCAGAGCCCGGGGTTTGCAAATCTTCAGCTAGGAAGCAAAGGCTGGGAGCTGGCAGCATCCCAAAGGGACAGCTGGGCTGTCTCCTGGCACCAGCCCTGTGCCAGAGGGTTTACTCTGCCAGGGTCACGCAGAGAGGTCCTGGCTGATGCCACCTGGGCTATGCCTAGGATAAATCTTGTGCCTAGGATAAATCTTGTGCCCTGCAAAAACGTTCTAGGCATTCAATAGCCAGTTCATCTGTCAGTTGCCCACTGGTAGTGCATCAAACGTAGATTTAATTAGGGATAGATTTCACCCTTCCAGGGCAGCTTTATGAGATGTAGAAAGGTGACCTTCCCTCTGCAGGTAGGGGTTGGAATTTGGGGTGAAAGAGCTGTTGTTTCCTTCAGATCCTGGCTGGGCTTTTGGAATTCATTGTGTTCTAGTTCTAATTCTAATTTTACCTCTGTGTCCCAGGGATATCAGGGGATTGAGGTGGGCTCTCAGGAACAGACTTTCAGTAGCCAGATGCTGATCTCTGCCTGGCAGGGCTGGCCTCAGGGACACACTGACTCCCCCCATTGCCACGTCAGTCTCCCCCAGCCTCTCCTCAGCAGCTCTGACCTGCTTGTCAGAGCTGATGCCACCTCCATCTCCTGCAGTGGTGTCACAGGGTGACCTATGGAGATGGCTGATGCTCTGAGGTGGCAACTATTCTGAAATGATAGTGGCTTTATTATCTCTTGACTGCTTTTTGGTGGTGTTGGTCAGGTGCTGAGACCCTCCTGAGCTCTTGCTGAAGGTGTGTGTTTATATGACATTTTGGGCTCAGCTTCTCCATACGAGGTGGTTATGCACTTGGCAGCTGGCAAGGTGAGAACAGAGGGAGGGTCATGCAATAGAGACAAAAAATGCAGTATTAAAAAACCTCAGACCACAAAACCCTGAGACTTTTGAGGTGAATTTGAGATTTCTGTATGTGGGACAGACAAGGGGCAGTGTTGAGCAACTTGCCCTTCACATGGGAGCACAGCCTGCCCTGTGAAAACCTCTTCACCCTTTCACCTCAAGAGCACAGGATCCTGTTCAAGGCTAAATCCATTTCCCCTCCACTGAACCGGGTCCAGGACAGCAGAACTGTCCCCCCGAGGTGGCCAGCAAGCCCTGGGCTCTGAAGCCTGTGAGGGCAGGACCAGGGGGTGACTCAGGGGCAGCCTGGTGACCTGGTCCTGCAGTGGGGTGCCACAGAGCAAACCAGTGGACCCAAAAACACGCTTGTGAGTGCAGCAGAGCTGGGTGGTTGATCATTAGTGGCTCCAGTGAGGTGGGGGTGTGTGTCCTGGAAAGGAGAGGCTGTTAGACTCGTGTCCATGACCAGGCTGAACATCCCCCCTGTGGTGCAATTCGAGATCCAAAGTCCAGCAAAGTAAAGGTCTGGCTTTCATTCCAGCTTGGGGGTTTAGGGCCCTGTCAAGGGCAAACTCTTGGCCTGAGGTCAGGGTTTAGCATTTACTCTTTTTACAGTATGGGGCAGACATATGCAGGAAGAAAACCCCATATACCACCACTGACCAAAACCCCATCCACATCATCCCCAAGCCTTCTGCAACTGCAATATCAATTTTTCTGGTAAATGTAGGAAATTCCCATTGCATCGTGCTCGTGAAACAGCGTGGTGGTGGTTGTCATAACACTCTGAGTTGTTATGGCCTCTCTCCTCTTGAAGGAGACATGAACACTTGTGCTATTGTCTGAATTTAAACAGCTGAGAGTGAACATGAAGGGCAGCTCTGCTTCTAGTTTCTGAGGCAAGCAGGATGAATGAAATGCTGCTGCAGCTCCAGGTGAGGTTCCACAGCTGGACCTGTGGCAGAGCAGGGACCTTTCCAGAGCCTCCTGGTTGATAAGCACCGTGCCTCTTCCAGAGAGCTGCCTTCAAGTCCTTCCACTGAGACAGATGGTGAACTCTGCAGCAGCTTCTTTGTAATTAGAAAAAAAAAAAAAACTAAAATCAATGCTGTAATCAAGTATGAGGTGATGATTTTGGGTGATGGCACTTTTTAATTTGCATCACCATCTATTCAGAGCCTGCAGCCTCAGTGGTGTGAAGCCATGCCCACCACCTTGGCTGTGGATTTAGGGCAGTGGGCTCCCAGGGCAGCAGTGGCCACCCTGGCTGCACCCCAGCCCTCCCTCTGGCTTTGGGAGCCTGCTCTCTGCTCTGCTGGACCTTCACCACTGCACGGGGGAGACCTGGGGCAGAGGTGGGATCTGTTCCTCATTCCCATCACTAACTCATCAGGCTCAGGGGGGGAAATCCTGGCAGGAGAGGCCAGGCAGAACCATTCTCAGTGTTCAGGCTAGTTGAGATGCTGAGTGCTTGAACTCCCCCTCCGAGTCCCTCCAGGCACTGTTGCCTGTTACCCAGCTCACAGTCAAACAGCTCTGTTTTGTCCCAGATGTATACACCTCTGCTGTCAGGGAAACACACAGAGAAGGCACAGAGGTCTCCTGACACTGTCTGGGGTTGTCACCAAGCGTTTTGGCCCTGCAGCAGCTGCAGATGTACCTGCCACAGGTAGAATTCTAAGCAGGGATCTACCAACGCCTCCTTCCACACGTTGGTGGGCTTCAGCCAGTGCTCGGCCATCAGAAACATCCTGTGAACTCAGCCTTGCTTTCGATTTGATTTGATTTTTTCCTTCCCAGGCAAGTGGAAAGCAGTGCCTCGCAGCCACTCAGCTTTTGTTGCTAGGTGGATAAATGAATTTCTGCTGGGTTGTAATTCAGCCTTCTCTGCAAGTGACCCTTGGCGAGCTCCCTTCCAGCATTTCCAAATCCCCATCTCAGCTCTGGCAGGTGCAGCCCTGTGCCTACACGAGTTTGGTTTTCCTTCACTAGATGTCACTGTCTCTACAGAGAATTTCAGGAGCTGGTGGAAGGAGAGATTAAATTAGGAAAAAAAAAAAAACAACCCAAGCTATTTGGAGGGGATGTGTAAGTGACAGAAAAACATATTTTCAATTACATCCAAAATAAGAAGGGTTTTCCTCTTCTTTATCCCCCTGCAGTTTGCAAGGGACATGCAGTGCTGCTTGGGGAAATGAGAGCCCTTTCTAAGCAAGCCATGGGATGCTGGCTAGTGGCCACCTCACCTTCTCTGCCCCTTGCCTTTGCAAGGTGCAGCTGGCAGGAGTGGCTGTGCTTTAACCATCTTTCTCTCAGGGCACAGACTGAAAACTGTAGGAAATAAGAAAGAGGCTGATGCCTGCAATGAAGGAACATTTTTCGTCTGGCTTCTGGAGTTTCTTTTTTAAAAAAATCATTCTGGGCTGTGGAGAGTTTTAATTAACCCTTTAATTAAGCTGATGGGATGGTAGACTTTAAGGAAATCAGAGTGTGTGATGGGCACTTTTTGCTGGCTGCATTAGCATTTGTGTTTGTGTTGTCCTAGCTGGAAGGAGTAAACATTTCATGCATGGCTTAATGCCATTCTTCCTTCTCCTTTCCTCTGGGTTTTTAGTCAGTTCTAAGGATGCTCCAGCCAACTAGTTATGGCAGTAATGAATAGTGCTTTAGGCAGAGCTGATAACAAGTCAGGTCTGGCTTTTGATACTTTTTATTTACGTCCAATGAGAGTTTAGCATCACAGATGTCCTTGAAATTAGAGATTGCTTCCTTAAAGATTTTAACTTGAAAGAAAGCTTGAGAGCTGGGCTTTGCTACACTGGGAATATGAGTTCTTTTTTGGTTTGGGGGGCAGTGGAGCAGATAAATACTCTGCAGTGCCAGATCTGCCTTTATTTTACCACGTGGCCTTTTAAGTTTAGCACTAAGGGATGACCCTCATGCACCATTGTGCATTCCACTGAAGTCCACATGCAAAGGTAAGGTAAAACCCAGGAGTCCTCACTCTGCTGCCCAGCAGGTCACAGCAGTGACCTCCTAGGGTGCAAGGTGACTTGCCACAGGGAGAGATGCTCTTGAGAGAGGGGCGAGTGGGCTACCTGGCTTCTTTTCTCAGGTCTCACCTCTGAGCTGCACCTCTCCTTACCTGGCTGTGGGCTGTTTCTGCCACCCTCCTGCTGTGTCACCCCTGGGTGCAGAGCAGAAAGCATTTGCAGTGTGTTGCTCACTATTTTCTTGTGACTTGGCTAATATTTGTAGGAAGGGGATGAGCTGGTCTTGTTGAGCTCACTCAGCTCTTCTGGCACTCAAATACTGTGAAATTTGGAAGCAGTCAACGCTGCCACCCAGACACAACTAGGGGGGGAATTTAAAGGTGTCTACCAGCATTGGGTTTTATGCCTCATCTTTCCCAAACGAGGTTCTCTGGGGTAGATGAAACAGTGTGGGGGCTTGAAATCATCCTCAGTGTAGTCTGTAAGAGTCTTCTAAACCAAAAGGGAATTGGAAAGAGCAGCTCCGTGTCGGATGGGTATCAGTTAATGCTTTTATAAAACAGGCCTGGAAAAGCCTGGAGTGAAAATAACCTTTGGGGAGGAAGCCAGCAGACGTGACTGAAAAATGGCAATTGCTTTCTGTAAAACATGCAAAGGAAACAGAACAATATCCATTTTATTTGGAATTTATAATCAAAGGGAGAGTTGCTGTTTTGATTGGAGATGGAAAATTACCCGATTATCTTCACTTTTTCTGTGCCTGCACAGGGAAGTTTTTCTCTGCTGTTGTAGCAAAGGGAAATATAAAAAGGAGAGGATGGTGGTGGTGGGGGGAAAAATACTGCTTTTGTTTCCACTTCATATTCTGGTACCAACATTAGCAAACGATACTATTGCTGTTCTCCCACATAGGTGAGGCCTCCCTGGGGAACGACAGCGAGGCACGGGCTGCAGCTCTGGATCATTCCCTTCATTTTCTGCAACTTCTTCAGTTCAGGTGGGGAAGGAGATAAAGACAAGCCACGTTTCTCCCAGGCTGCTCACTTTTCAGCACTCAGATCACAAAACTGCTCTTATTTTGTTTCTCCAAATGCTGTGGCGTGCCTCATTAAAGCATGAAGCGCTGGAAGTTTGAAACCAAAAGGATTTGCTTTTGTCTCAATGTCCTCTGGAGGACTTGGGGGAAGTTTTTAAGGGCTTGTTTCCTTTCAGGAGCAAGGATGAGCCTTCTGTGGCTGCCTCCAGCCCTCGACTCCCTTCTAACAGCGAGTCGCTGAATTTTTAGCGTGTCCTTCATGGAAATAGCTTCTTAATATCAGCTGAGCTTTTTGCAGATCTCTCTGTCTCTTGGTGTTTCTCTGTTCCCTTATCTTGTTTACGAAACTGTATTATGTGAGACAAAACTCATTTGTCGGTGAGGAAGGGCCGTGGTGCTCAATGGGATATTTACTGTGTACCTGAGGTCTAATCTATCCTCTGCAGTAATACAGGCTCCAAAATGAATGGGTATTTATTTATAATAATGCAGCAGACAGTCCGTGGGGAGGTGTCATCTTGTTTGGGATCAATCCCGGCTGCGGCAGGAGAACGCTTTGCATTAAGTGATGAATTGGTTTTAGTCTTCTTATTCTGACTGTCATTTTTTCCTCACAGAAGATGCATCACCCTCATTAAAAGACCCTTGTAGCTGAGCATCCAATACCCACGGGTGAGATCCTGTGTATTCCCATGTAGGAAGGGGAAGAGCAGCCCCCCTGACAGCTGTGCCGTTGATCACAGGGGGGAATGGGTTCCAAAGAGGTGACTGGGTGCAGCGTGGGCTGTGCTTTTGGTGAGGCAAGCTGTGATTTATTCTGCTGAAGTGGGTCATTATTGAACTCACGTTGTATTTTGGGATTGATTTCGACTCGGAACCTGATGGCAGAGTGGATATTTTACTGCTGGAGAAATAGACCATCCATGATATCAAACGAGGTAGATATAGTTTAAAAGAGATGTTCTTGGCGTGCTGGGGAAAACAACAACAAAACCTCTATTAGAAGAGCTGAATTTGGGTGCTAGGGAGATGCAATCGATATGCCTGGGTCGTAAATGTGCTGCTGTTACCATCCAAAAGGAAAACCTGCCCGTGGCTCAGTGGCTCATGAGTGAGTTGCCAGAAAAATAATAACCTGCTTTATGAAAGATACAAAGGTGCTGTAGAAAATGTGGTTGTATAGTCATATTTGAAGGCTGTCTAGGCTGGGGTCTGGATATTTCTCAAGGTGATGCTGCCTGCAGAGGGGGGGCTGGGCTCTCTGTGCCAGCAGTACGATGGAGTGAGAAAGTGGGGTTTCTTTTTGGTCCTGTGTCCTTTTCTCCCCCAGGCCTGGACACCCCCTGTGCTGTCACTGTCAGGCCATTTACTCAGATCACTCATCCAATGGGCCCATACCTCCAAGATGTCCTTTAATGTGTGGCAGGTTGGGCTGTTGGGGAGCACACCTTGGCTTGTCCTCCACATAAATAGGCTTGAGGGCTGGAAGACCCTTAAAAATACCAGGAGGAGAAAACAGGTCCATATTTTCAATCCTTTCTGCTCCCTTGTGACACAGGAGAAAAGCTTGTGAATGTCCATCTGCCTTTGTAAAACCCTTCTCAGGCTGCCCTCCCTCCTGCCACGATGTGGGTGGCGCCTTGTCCCCACACCCGTGGGCACCCCGACCACCGTGGTGGCACCTCTGTACCTCTGGAGGAGGTGTGCCCCGGGGCAGTGTGCTGTCCCCCCTGTCCCCTTCCTGCCTGTGGGAACGGGTCGCTGAGCTCAGAGGAGAAGGGGCCTCTGAAGCAGTAATTCTTCTGAAGTGGGAGCTCCCACTGGGACCGGAGTGGGCAGCCAGCAGGGGTGGGGATCAGTGGGCTGTGGAACTGCCTGGCAGACCTTGGGCTCAGCCAGCTGGCTTTGGGATGAAACAGAGGCTGTTGTGGCACAGTGGGTGTCTGATGTGCAGCTGCAGTGCCTGCTGCAGGCTCCATCTCTGTCCTCAGGTTGCTCCTAGACATAGCAACCTGTCACTGCAGGCTGGGAGGAGGCTTTTGGGGCGCCTCCAAGCTCAGCAGGTTGCACCCTGAGGGGTGCAGATGTGGTGGTGCCGACCTTGGGATGGACTTGACCCCTCGAGGGCTTGTCTGCTTCTTGGGCACAGGGCGGTGATGTGCTGGGGGCTTGACAGAGCCACATTTCTTTGTCCCGCTCTTGATGAGCCCTGGAGAGAAGACAGAGTTCTTTGCAAGGCACTCAGGCTTTAGACAAGTGGAAAAACCCCATAAAATTTTGGAAATTGCAGAAGCTCTGGGGCTAAGTGCTCAACGTAAAATCAAACTACCTGTCATGAGTGTCACCCTCCACTTCTGCTGATGCCATTAAAGTCACTTTCTAAACTGTCAGCTTGGAGCATCCTCTAGGTATGGACTGTAACTCATTTGATCATTTCCAGAGTGCATTCAGCTTTCACTGTAATGCCCTGTTTTATGCAGCCCCCTCAAATGCAGGCTGCTCAATCTTCACTCCCAGCCACAATATACTAGGCTCCATTAGATGCAGTGTTGACGTGAAGATCTTGCCATGATGTGCCAAATTTTTCTCTCTCAAATTCCATCTTTTGAAGAGAGTGAGCTTTCCACTGCATGGCCATGTGGAGTCTTCCCTTTTCTTTTTAGAAAGGGAAAACGAAAGCTCAGCATGGATTTGGAAGGTTAATGATCTACAGGAGAGGTAATGTGTGGGTTGCACAGCATCTCCCGTGGTGCCTGGGGGGTGGTGTGGCTCCTGGCTGACACGTAGGGCTGACTGAGGTCACCTGGGTCCAGTTTCAGCTTGGTTACTGACCTGGGAAGTGCCACAGGACAAATCACTCCTTGCCACAAATTTCCCATTTCTGAATAATTGACTCTTTCTTCTGATGTGTGGTACTGCTGACACGTAGGGCTGACTGAGGTCACCTGGGTCCAGTTTCAGCTTGGTTACTGACCTGGGAAGTGCCACAGGACAAATCACTCCTTGCCACAAATTTCCCATTTCTGAATTGAGATAATTGACTCTTTCTTCTGATGGGTGGTACTGTGATAGTGCCATCATGAGAAAGACTGTGAGGGAAGTATTATTTATCCATTTTCATTAGAAATCAATTTTGACTTGAAGGGAACTGTTGTCTTTATAATAGGTTTTAATTTCTATCTGTGGTCATGTGTGAGCTTTTCTCTGGAGCTGTCCTCACTGAGTTAGATCTCTGTCTGATGTAAAGTAGCTGGCTGGGCTTCCATTACAGTCAGTGTAGGAAGCAACCCCTTAGAAAGAGGGGTGATAAATTCCAGATTAGCTGTGAGGGATCCTGCCCTAACCTTCCTATTTGTAATAGAAGATCCAAGTTCTCTTGCATAGCTCTGCTCTCTTGTGAATCCTGTGCACTTGCACACGATGGTGGCATTTCCAAAGGAAGTCTCTTTCTGTGTGTAGTCATGAGGCTTGGAAGGTATCTGCTGTATTTTATTTAGGAAATTTATTCAGAAAATGTTTGTAAGATGTGTGAAGTTATCATGGCCAGCAGTTTACAAAATCTTTTAAGATTTTTTTTCCCCCCTTCTTTTAAAGGAAAACCCTTTGCGGTGAGGTGAGGTAATAACATGAAGGACCTGAAAATTATTCCTGGTTCTTGCTCACCAATCAGTGCAGCAATTCTGCTTTTCCCAAGATGAACTTTTAATCACAATCTTGTTTCTTTTTTTCTACTGGCCTCTTTACTCAATACCACTACTTACAAGCTTAACTTCACTCTAATAAGTTTTCCAGCTCTGTCCCTCCACTGCCATGTCTCCTCCACTAGCAATTTCACAGAGTCAGCAAAATCACTCTAATTCACAATTTTTAATCAGTCATTCCTGTCTAAAACAAATCTTTGGTTCCAGGAACGGTACCAAGTCACTATTGCTGCCTCCATTTCCTGAAAGGAAGAAGATGTGGAAGAGAAGGAGAGGGGAGATGCCACTTGCGTGCAGAGCTAGAAGTTAAGGTCCTATCTTTTTCCTGCATGACATAAATTCCAGTTAAAGTAAATGGGAAGTGAAGAAAAAGACCTCAGGAGCTTTTGCTTGTCCTTCTGATTACTGTAGCACTAAGGAAGTCATTAAGGCCTCTGTGTCACTTCTAACCAAGCACCTTTGACTTTTCAGAGGTCCTGAGGACTTCTACCACCCACGGACCTTACTAGGAACTAGAAGTATCTGGCAGGTGCTGATGCACAAGTGTGAATATCTGAGTGTTTGTGTCTCTTCGCTCTCTTTCTCCACAGACTCACTCTCCCTTAGCTCATTTGTCCACAAAATGGAGATAGCACTAATTGCCTTTTGGCCAGGGGTGTTGTGAGGGTTAATGGCCGTGCTACCCAGTGCTTTGATGATCATGAGCACTGTAAGACCTATTTACTTGGTAGGACTTCCAATGAGACTGAACTCACAGCCCTCTTTAAGACCACGTCACCTTGGGCTGAGCCCTGTGCCTGTGCTGGGATGGGAGAGCCCAATGGAGGTGCAAAGACATGGGTTACAAGCACCCTTTTTGTGGGACCTTCAGCACGTGTTGAGTTCCTAGTGATGGGACACGACCCTGTGGACACAGAAGCACTTTCTGCCTCCTCATCAGGAGAATTCTCTTGTGCTTGTGTATCCATAAATACCCATACACAGGGTGTTCTTTCCCTGGCCTAACTCTTCCCCAGCGTGGGTTAATGTGACAAAGAGATGAGGTCTCCTCTCCCCAGGCATCTGCAAATGGCCACGGTGCATACACAATCTGACTCTGTAGCACATACGTTGTGTTAGATGTGTTTTCCCTGCAGCAGGCTTGCACAGCACAAAACAATATCTATTGTATTTTTTCTTGGGAAACTCAAGAAGGAGCCCTGAGAGTCCTTGCACAGGCTGTATCTGTACCCTACAAGGATCAAACCCCTCCACCCTTATCGCATCGCATCGTTTGATGCCTGAAGGATAAGATGTTTGTGAGATCTCTAAGAGCCAAAGCCTGGGCTAATGGCAAGGTGATCAAGGGCAGGTTTTGAACAGGAATTAGGCACTTGAAAGCCATTGCCATTCAATACCCTAAGTGCAGCGACCTTGCAGAGTGTTATTTGCAACCAGCAGATCTCCAGAACAGCTGAACATCAGCCAGATTGAAAGTAACCTGACCTCAAAGGGAACAAGCAGAATATGAGAGACAAGCTTGTAAGGAACAGAGGCCAGCAGCAGAGAAACAGGGATGTGATTATGTTTAAAGTGGAAGCTCAACGCCCAGCATCAGAGCCAAGTGTAAGAGCAGAGGAAGGCAAGTGAGGGATGGAATAAACAATCTTTGAGGATGCTGTGGACAGTACGTGCACAAATACGTTGGTCACAGGAGTCACTGGTTCTTACTTGTGGCTGTCAGTGCTGGAGAAAAGGAGCACTCACAGCATTGGCTTTTGCTGCTGGGATTTTCCCTTTGGAATGTTTGTTTTATGGGCTAGAGGCAGCTTTACCTGCAGGATAGGCAAGTCCTCCTCTATGACACTTCATTGGGCCCTTCTGGGAATTGCTAATGGCCAAGCTGTATTTTGAATAGAGATTTATGATCACCTTCCCAGTCAATTAAAATTCTAGATATTGCTAAGGCAGAATTCAATTAAGGTTAATTGGAGCTTCTGAAAACTGCTTTTCCAAAGGGAAACAATGGTGGGATTGCAGATCCTAGAGGGTTTCTATCACTTTTAAATAACTTTCAGCTCTGTTCTTGCCTGACGCTGCTCTGATCTCCCCTCAAGCCCCCCCATAGTCTTTCTGTTATCAAGCAACTCAAATGTTGATTTTTTTTTACTGTCATAATTTATCATTTTGACTTATTTGTTCTTTTTACATCTTCTTCTAAAGGCGAGGGGAAAAAAAAAAGCAAGAAAAGACCAACCAACCCCAAACCCTGCAGAAATGTTTTTGTATCAGTCCCAGAGGCCTGACATGAAAGATATATAGCCCCTTCTAAGAATTTGACAACACTTCAGTAACAATTATCCAGACAGGTACAATAACAACTCCCTTTTCTCTTGCTGTTGAGAGGGATGATAAGGCTTTAATGAATTGTCAATAAAGATTAAAAAAGAGTAAAATAAACAAAGAGTAGAGAAAACAGGTGCAAACGAAACGCCATTAGAATGCATCTCAGGTTTCCCATCCTACCCTAAATTTTATTTTCTTGGCATCAAGGACTATTGTGACAGTTCTTCGCACACTTGATTGAACTGGGAAAACACCCGGGACCGTATCTGAGTCACAGAATGCAGAACATGTAGCTCTCAGCTCACAGAGCAGCCTCGCAGGGGGATGAATAATCCCTTCAGCAGTTCATTTTGTCAGAATTTGCAACCCCTTGTTTACCGTGTGGGGACTAATAACAAAATGCCAACAAGGAATTAAAAAAAAGCAGTGAGAGGTGGAGTGATCTGGAGAGAGGAAACAGTGATGGCTTGAGGGTCCTGCTCCCTCTCACCCCTCTAGTGTGTGGTTGTCACTTGCCAGCTGGAAGATTTTTGGTTGGGTTTTACTTGCCACGGTGTGGGGAGTCGATGAACATCCCTCTCTGCACGTGCCCTGTGTTTTGCTGTTTGAAGGGAAACAAGAGCAACCTTTGACACAAGGGGTTTTTTAGCGTTTCCCTCGCTTCTTGGGAGATAAAGGGAAGCAAAGCCACAGGCAATTACTGTGTGGAAGTTAAAGGGAAAAGTTTCTTTGATAAGAAATGATTGTGTAATTATACAATCGCCAAAGGAGAGGAACATGTAGGTGGATGCACTCTCTGATGTGTGATTACTAATGAATTCTCTGTATTCCTTGTGGAAAAGAGGCACAACTGTAAAATTAAATAGTCAATGCCTCTTTGATGAAAGGGTTTGCAGCCACTGATGTGCTTTATCAAAATACATTGAGCTTTGAAGGAGCAGGGAGAACAGCAAGCCCCGGCGTCGAGTGAAGCAATTGGAGTGGAGAAATTCTACAGAAGTCTTTTTTTTTTTCTCTAGGAAATTTGTTTATAGTATTTTCTAGTAACAGAATCCTTTTGCCTGGGAAAATGATGGGTAGGCAGTTACCAGGGGGCATGCAGCTGCTGAGGTTATGGCCAGTACCACACAGCAGATGGGCAGAAGATAGGAGAGTCAGTGTCACATTTGGGTGCGTGACTTAGCAGGGGCTGACAGCTATAAAGGCTTTAAAAGCATCCTTGCTTAGAAAGGTGAAAAGTGCCATATGACTACTTAGTGAAGCATGCCTCTTGCTTGACAGTCCAGGGAGCACTAGTGTGCATCTTTCTCCTTCCCTTCCCTCCTCTTCCTTTCTTCAGCTCTCCACATAAGCTCATGCACTAACTTTTGAAATAAAGCTTCTTTTCATGTAGATTCCTTTTTTTTCCCCCAGGTCTTGCAATTCACACCATACTCCTAGGGTAAGAGTTTTCTTGTTAAAGCATAACACTCACCAGGAAAAAAAAAAAAAGTTTGTCTTTGGGATAAAACATAACAAAATCAGCTTTGACCCAGGATTTTGGATGTGGAGCCGGGTGTGATGATGACACGTGGCAATTAGATGCTGTCTGCTGCAGCTAAGAGGAAGGAGTACTGTAAGATCTGAGTTATTCCCTCCAAAACAGCACGAGGAAAAAGGCATTAAGGCAGCAGGTACCATGCCCTGGGCTGCCCAGTGCCAGAGGATGTTTCAAGTCGTAGGCAGAGTGAGGGTGGGCAGGAGTTGGACAGGAATCTGTACGTGTCCTCCTGCCCTGGTGCAGCCAGGTGGACCTCTCAGCCAGCATCACCCACAGGATTAGTGCTGGCAGAGTTATTTAAGTGGTTGTTTATAACATCCCTTGCACGTTCCTCAGCTGGAACCAGTGTGGAGGACTCTGAGCTTCCCTGGAGGAGAAAAGTGGTGAGTATCTGAATATTTTTATTTGCTAAAAAATAGCTGAGAAGGCCTCTTAATACGGCGCTCCAGCCATAAAATCAGAAGTGATTCTCCCTGCTCTTATCTTCTCAGGAAACAAATTCTGCTGCAAAGCTTTTCCTAGGCCATTTTAAAGCAGTATTGTTAAATACATTAAAGGCCACTTATTTTAAATTCAGATACAGCCAAGAGACATGTTATGACTTTATAACTAAATGAAAGACCTAGTTAAAAAAAAGAGTATTTTTTTCTCAGCTATTGCTGCCTAGGTAAATTATTCTAAAGAAAGGATCCATGAGCTGAAAATACTCCATTGCTGTCCAATGTGAAGGAGATTTCACAGGATCTAGGTGATCCTAGAAACCCTGGAAAAATAATGACAAGAAGGTTATCTGGCACAAGGCTATCTATAGAAATCTCCTCAAACATTCAAAAGAAGTGCAAAAGGCTATCAAACAGCCCTATAACTGATGTTGTAAATGAGAGGGGAAGGAATGCTGAAATAATACTGAATAAACAAGTGGAATAGATGTCTGACTAAGTAGGCATATTTCCCTGTAGATACAATAGAGGGAATATGCAGAGCTGAAGGAAAGTGTTATACTGCAGTCTTTGAATGTTATACTGCAGTCTTTGAAGAGGAAAGAGCAGGGGCTGGAGCCTGAGATTAGCTCCTGCAAGAACTGGGATCAGGAATCTTAAACTCTTCCTCTTTCTCTGCCTTTTGTTTTGCAGAGTGGAAATGCTTTTTCATGGGGGCTTGTACCAGAGAAGCTCAGCAATGCTTCTGTCGTTACAGCTCATTTGTCTTGGATCACTTGGGATGTGTTCGTGTGTAGCTCAAATTCCTGCTAGGTACTGAAAATGCAGAGAGATTATTTTATTATCCCTTTACTGCATGGTATATTAAAGGTTTCAAGAAAATCCAACCAACTGATCACAGAACATGCTGTCCTTGAAAGGTGTGCTCGTTTTTCCAGTACATTTATCAACGAGGCAACTCAAGGCAGGTCCATGTTGGCTCCAGATTTCACATCCTCAGGTTCATAACCAGTGCTTATAGCCACACTTCTTTATGTTCTCCTCAGCTCCTGTGCTGAATCCAGGCTGTGTGGGGGTGCTTGTGTGTGTGTGTTTGTTTGATGATGTCCAGAAGGGACCAAATCATTCTAGGTGGTTGAAGCAGCAGGATTTGTGTTTGTTACGCTGACCTGCTCCCTCCAAAAAATGGGGCAACTCCTGAAATCTGGGAAAGCCATATCAGCATTAACAATGTGATTCAGTTTTTGGTGTATGATGTGGTGTATCATAGAGGTTTCATATTCTTCTCATCCTAAGCCTTTATGTTGGTTTCCTTGCTCTGGTTTTGTTTCTTTGAAGAGGATGTGGTTTGTTTTTTCTATAGCTGCCTATGGCCATCAGGAGGGGAAGCACCCAGAGAAACGTGGGCAAACACATGGCTAAGTTTGAAATGATAACAAACTGACTTTTATTTGTTCAGCTTAACTGTAGGCTCCTTTATCTAACAAGTTGGCCTGAAAAATACAGATATTTTGGGCTTTATTGGTAGTTATCTCCATAATATTATAAGATATCCTAACAAGAGCTGCTGCACTTTTCATCTGATAAGCCTTAAGAATTCATCCGGTTGCTGAACACAAATTACCCTGAAAGTATTTTAATTGGGAGACAAAAGGTATTCCAGTGATAAGCACAAAGTGAAACTTCCATGGAAATTTGTTCAAACACAACTTCTCTTGCAGAACTCTTTGTGAGGGCTGAATTGCCAGAGAGGTGTAAAATACATTCAAGAGAAATTCTCTTAATCCACCAGCACATTCACTAATAATATAGGTTACTGATAACATCTGGACTGAGAAAATGACTAGAAAATGATGCAAGGTCAATAGAAATTGGGGTTCTCTGCTGTGCTATGTTCAAGGTGCCTGCTCTGAGATTGAGGTAGTGATGGCATTTTTCCATCATTTGGTTAGATCATTCACTTCGCATCTTGACAATGGAAAGAAAACAGTTGTGTTGTCAATACAGTTCAATGTTCTACACACCTTCTTTTTATTTTATCTTTTTTTTTTGACCATTTACTTGCTTATTCAGGGCCCTTGGATTCAGTTGTGCTCTCCATGATTGCCAGCATCACGGGTCTTTCCTAGCTAGTTGATGTGGTTTGGAAAGCACTCTTCTCTGGAGCTGTTTGCATTGTGAGCTTTTATTCAACTTACTGGAGAAACTTCTTGTTACTGACTTTTTTTTCCCTTGGAAACATATATTTAGAAGACAGTTACTTCAAAACTTTGTTATACCAATTTTTCAGCAAAGCCACCCTGAAATGACACTTAATCCAGGTGAGGTTAAACAAAAAGCAGGGGAGAGTGACTACCCAGAAAAAGCCAAACCAGAAGGCTGTTGTGGAGTTGTGGGGCCAGCCAAGCAGGACTGAAAGGGATGTTGTTGTTTAAAAGTGTTTTTAATGTGGGGGGCTTCCCTCTCTGGGTGTAGGAGCCACCAGGCTGAGGAGCATCCCACGCTGCGGCCTGCTTCTCACCCCGCTCCGTGCCAGCACTTGTGGGAGGTGCTCCTGACCTCTGTTCTAGCTTCATAGCCACCTTATTTCTGCATCATTTGCTGTGTGCTTATCAGAGCAGGTCCCTTGCTCCCTGTCCCTGTAGGGATGGATGCCCCATCCTGCTCAGGAGGTGCTGCTCCATGCTCAGCACTCGGGTGGCCAGTCGGTGCCTCCTGGGAGTTTAGGGAGAGGCACAGCTATCTGCTGCTCACGGGGGTTTGTTCCCAGGACAAAGCCCTTTCAGGGATAATTCTCTGGCTTGTGGGGATTTTTGCAGGGTCGCAAAGCTGGGATTACTGCACAGAGTGGAAGTTTGGAGGTGGTTAATCACCTCCCAGCAGCTGCGGCTTGCGTGGTGTCCCCAGCTCCGCTTCTGAAGGACATCCTGGTGGAAAGGTGCCATGAATGCCTGATGAGGCTGTGGCACTTCCAAAGCCTTCCTCAGAACCAGAGCTGTGCTGGCTTTCTAGAAAAGGGCCATGAGATGGCAGCAAAGGCTTTTGCAAAAGGCAGGGTGAGAGGATTTCTTTAAATTCAGCTGTTGGTCGCTTAGGGATCCTTGGACGAGACCTTGATCATAAATCCCACACGTAATAAGGGGTTCATAATGCATCCTACAGAGTGCAGGTTGTGTCCTATCAGATTGTATCCTGGATCCTATCAGTACTGAGATATAAAGTTTCATTTTCATTAGAGAAGGCCCTTTTCTTTCCCCTTTCCTATTTCCTTTTCACATCTAGCATATGCTCACTGTTTAATTTTCTTTGAAAGAAACAGGCTAAGCCTTTAATATGCACTGACCAAGACATCCCTATGATGGCTGCAAGGAAATGAAGGGTTGCTAGTACCAGGGAGTGAAAAATGGATAAGCCACAGTGTTGGCAGACTGGATATCGAGGGTTATTCCTTGCCTAAAAATGAGCATTATCCTTGTCAAACATTTCTTCATGCTGATCCACTGAGACAGAGTGGCCAGAAGCAGAAAAGCATTTTGCAGAGATCTGTTTCATTATGGGAAAATAGTTCAGGAATAAATCTGAACTTGGTTTGGCCTTGTTTTGTCATCCTTGGTAGGTATCGGGTAGGAATTTGGAGGTGAAAAACAGGTGGGAAGAGAAACAGAAGTTCTCTTCTGCCACATGGTGACATTGTATGCTCCCTTGATAATAATGTGATCTAGGAAGGATTACTGATGTTCAGGAGGGTGAAGAAAAGCAGACTTACACCTGCCACACACCCACATCTGAGCCTGTTCCTAGCACCGGTGTTACTTTTAGCACATTCTCCTCAGTAACAGTAATGAAATATAGGTGAAAAGCCATTAGCAGGACTTCCTCCTTCTTTACAGGGGAAGGGTGCTAAAGACAGCGTTATACATGATTTGCTTGAAAACAGCCTTTCTAAAAGCATTGGTTATAATTTGGGATTTGGGGCTATGCTCTAGTCCAGTGCAAGCCAGCAATGCTTTTCTTGTAGAGTCTGGGTAAGGAGAGAAGATGTGGGAGTGTTTTTCTCCCCTACACTGGAATGTGATGGTGAACTGAACAGTATTAAAATTTTAGCCATCTGGTATTGTCAGGTGTATGGGTTTTTTTGGTCAGCTATAAACCAGCTGTATTCAGAAACTCACTACCTAGAGGAGGGTTTGTTTTCTGATTTCTGTGAAGACCTCTGATTGTCTCTTCACTTGGACTGCTCTGAATTATTGCAAACCTCTTGACTTCAGTTAGGCTGAGAGCATAACTGTATTGCCAGGGTTTTGGAGCATTTTGAAGGCTGGAGTTTATATGTGGGAATGTTGAGGCTAGGCTAATTTAAATTTTATTTCATTTTCTCTTTGTGAGAGAACTTGATTTCCCCTGCCTTACAGCTGTATGTGTCTTCTGAGTTTCTCCAGGTTTCAGTAACCCCTGGTGGTTTCTTTTCTGTGAAGGAGCTGCATGGATGAGATCTCTATGGAGTGAGATGCCTCTGCCTTCTTTTTGTTTTTACCAAGAATTTACCAGGGCTTGCTCAAAATGCAAACATTTCAGGATAAAGCATGACTAAGAAAAGGTTCACGGGAGATGTATGTGTGAGCAATTGTTATTTTATTGATGTGCCTTCCCCGAGTGTCTTCTGAAGGTCCAATGCCATTTTTCAAGCTGACTTTAGCTAATGATAAGCTCTGGGGTAGGAACTGTCTTATGGTCCAGAGAGGTTCTAGTTATCTGGACTTGGAATTCTGTATCACTTACTAGTGATGTATCACACACTAGGGACACCACATGTTCAGAATCTAGGGCTGAGTCCTACCCTCAGCTGATCCCCAAAAATGCTGCATCTTGAAGATATGGCTATAACTTAATTTACCTTTAGAATTATAATCTTGGAAGCTTTAGCCTTGACGTTGTACTGTCATATTCACAGATAGAAGGGGAGAGAAATTAAGCTTTATATCCTCTTTTCTTTTTTCTCTTCCCATCCTGCTCCTCTTAAGCCTGGAATGCTAATGCAGGGCCAAGGTGGTTGACATTGACCCAAGGGCAAATTCCCCTCAGAAACTTTTATAGGTTTCTTCTGTCATCCTCACTCAGTCCATGGCCTGGACACATGGCAGTGTTGGGTGATGGTTGGACTTGATGATCTTAGAGGTCTTTTCCAACCTTAATGATTCTGTGATTCTATTCAGAAAGAGGGCACAAAGCACTTCACAGCCCTCTGACTGCCAAGGGAAAAACCTTCACAGTTCCATTTGACTCAGAGATGTTTTAGTTTTCACAAAACTTTAACTGATGGTGGATTTATTTTTTTTGTATCCTGGGGGACTGAGGAATATAAAAAAGAGGAGTTTCATGGGATGGCAGGTTTCACCACAAACATACAGGCGCCCTCATTTTTGTTAGAAGTCAAATATCTGAGATAGATTAGAAAAGTGTTTTGCAATTTGAAATTTAATTGGATTTCTGCTCAGAAGAGAAATCCAAGTGAATGAAAGGGATCTCAGGATGTTCTTTTTCAAGCTCAAAAAATAATTGTTTTGATGAAATGCAAATCCTTGAATATTAGCATTTTTTTCTTCTTGGTGAGTATTTGCCGTAGCCCCGCTCAGAACTGATGCAAATCCTGTCAATGCTTTCAGTCTTTTCAGCATTTCCAGTTACCTTTAAACCCACTTAGGGACCTCAACCTAGTTAATGCTTGGTGATATTTAGTCAATTTAGCTGTATTTGCTAAATGCATTTGCAACTGCTGAGGAATGGCAACGTTACCATCAGTATATGTCCTTCTATCTACCTACAGTGTGCTTGGAGCTGGGTTTTCTCAGTGGTGCTAGGTGTTAGAGACCTGTCAAAAGAGGGCTGGAGGGTCATTCATTGCATCTGTGGTGGTAAATGAGTCAATTGGTCCCCACCTTGTTTTCAGCTGAACTCCAGTTCACCATGGAGTTGCACTACATAGAAGGGCCACACTTGGGCATATCGTTTAGAGGGCAAGGGCAGACAGGGGCTGGAATATTTCAGCTGGTTTAAAGACTGCAGCTTCTGTCTAAGGCCAGAGAGATGTTGACTACTTTCCTGGTTCCTACCCACTAGAGGCTCTCCTCTTGCAGGCTGTCCAATTTTCTGTCCTCTGTTCTGCAAAGTTTGTAGGCACTTGTTTGACATCTCAGTAATCCCAAGGCTGACAGCTCCCTGCACTGTGCAGAATCAAGCCTTGCACCTCTGGGTACAGGCTTGTAGAGTGTCCTCGGGCAGAGCTAAAGCATGCAGCTGTGGCACAGAGATATGCACAAGAAACAACATAATTATTTACACTGTAAACGCTCGGTTCCCTTTGTGCTGTTTCCAATATTCCCAACATACTTTGCTGGTTCCCCTTGTAATACAAAAAAAACCCCCAAAACATGGCAGTTGTAGTGAACTCCATGAATGGCACATTTTTTCACTGAAGTATTTCTTTTTCTTGCCTTCCTCTGAAACCTAAAACCAAGCAAAAAATGTTTCTGTGACACAGTAAGAGAGCTGGTATGAGAGAATTTGTCTCTAGAGACCTCAGTGCATTCTTCTATCAACCTGAGGCATTTTGTGCTCTGTGAAAGCTGTTCCTGCAATTCATCTCCTGTCCATGCCTTGGCTTTTATGTTGTTTTAGGGCCTGATCCTGCAAACAGTGATGTGGGAGGTGGATTAGCTCACGAGCAGGCTGGTGATTGGACTTGGAGTGGAAATTATACACCTCACCAGACACGCAACTCTAGCTGCTGGGTTGGGTCTCTCCCCCTTCTCCCCTCTCAAATTAAATATTCAGTCTTCATGAGTTGACCCACTGAGGTAAACCTCCCGACTTGCACATTTGTAACACAGACCTGTAAGGAAATGTGATTTTTTTCCCCTAAAGATTTGCATTGGCTGAGATGGAAACCCCCTCACAGCTGAAGCAATTTATATTTTAAACATTTTTCCCTTTGTGTGCCTCCGAGTTAAAATGTCATCTCAAGTACAGCTGTAAAATCTCTTAGAGAAAGAATAACTCCTTCTCCTTTCTACTTTCCAGCTATTTCTGTATGTTTTACCTCAGATTGACCTATCCTCAGGTCCAGATGATGCTCCAGTAACTTATGGATGCCCTTTGCCTGTGTCAGCTGTACTGGAATCTGCAGAACTTCTCCTGCCTCCAGAAATGTTCAGGAATGTGTGATGGGATCCTCATACACAGACAGCATTCTGATTCCTGCCCACAGAGGGAAAGGGATGGGAACAGTGATGGGGCTTCACAGACAGGGTGGTTAAGAGCAGGCTGGGATAGGAAGAGGGGATTGACAGGGAGATAATGAAAACTCTAGAGTTTTTCATTTTACACTTGATTTCTTCTCTTAGTGTCTTATTTTTGCTATGGCCGTTTCATAAACATAAAAACAGATGCATGAATAAAATGGGCAGGAAGCTTCTCTGTGCTAGGGCTGGATATTGGAACCCCAAGATCTATCCTCTGTCTGTCCCTCGAAGTCTGCAGCCCCAGAATGAGAAGGGAATGGCATTAACATCACTTGATTATAATTAACATCACTTGATTGTGATGTTAATGGCCCTGTTTCTCCAGGGCTGCATGCCATAGTGCCATAACCCCCCCAGGACCAGCAGGTCAGTGGGGCTTGCAGGCTTTGCTTCTGTTTAATCACTAAAGGACTGACAGGAACTTGAAGGCTGTGCCTGGGACTCTACTTCTGTCCCACCCCTTAGTTTCCTTGTGTGTGTGATCACAGCTGTACTGTGCAGCAAAACCTTGCATCAGGTCAGTGTGTACTGGTGACAGACTGGCTGCAGACTAGCCAGAAGGCTGTTTTATATGCAAGGAGGTCAAGATGTGATCTAAGGAGAAGAAGGAGGTGTGATGTGACTCATGAATTTTCTTTGCTCTCCCAGGAGCATGTAAAACTACAGTTGATCTTAGCAGGCACTGCAGGGAATGAAGTAATCAAAAGTATGATTGCTGGGTAGAGTAGACAGACTCTGGGCTGTCTGGAAACTGGATGCTGGTTTGGGTGCTGCTGGCTATGCAGAGCTTAGGTCTGACAGCTGAAGTTTTTATCCAGCTTGTTGGGAGCTTTTTGCAGCTATGCTGAGCTTGGTGGTGCTGCAGCACTGCAGGAGGCTCTTCAGCCCCAGACAGGTGGGTCCTCTCAATGCTCTTCCAGCTCCAAGCATCACCATGGCATACCCACCAAGGGTAAGGTGTGGGATGCGATGTCCTGATGATATTATTGCTATATCTCCTGTGAAATGGAAAATTCAAGCATTTTTATTGCTGCCCCATCAGTAAGTTGACCTAGCAGGCAGCTAACGCAGAGCCCGGGCAGAGGCTGGCATCTGGGACCACCCCTACCAGCTCTCAGAAGAGTTTTGTGGTGCTCTAGCAGAGCAGGAACTCCAGAGTCTGACTGGTGAGGAGGGTCCACTTCCAGTCCAATAGGAGGATAATCAATCATGCTGCTAGCTTTTGTCTTGGCAAAGGTTTTGAGCTATCAGCCAGCTGGTTAGCTGCCTCAAGGCCACCTGCTTGACTGAAAAATAGAGAATCGGTTTCTTTCCCTTCCAAAGGGAAGTAGGGAATATTGACTTGTGTGATAATTTTAGGTGGATGATTAAATTTGGCCTCTTAGGCCCGGGTTGAAAATTCAATTCAGATGACTAGTTTTCTTTTCATAGGCGGCCGAGCAATCTTGTGTTCTGCCACCACTAATGTGCTTGATGTTGATTGTCCCTTCACTTTAACAAAGTGCAGAAATGCCAGGCCTGCTCTCTATTTCCCGTGGCTGTGGGCTATCAGAACATGATGAGAAGACCACTTTTGGCTTAAGTTAAGGACACAGAATCTACCCTGAGACAGACTGACTGACTACCCCCATAAACTCACAGATTGACGTTGTAACGAGTGCAGTGAATACTCAAGTCAGAAGCATGATGACTTCTCTACAGACAGGTCTTTTTCAAACACTCCAGTTAATCTGCCCAGGTCTTGGAGACATATTTCCTGTGGAGGAAAAGAAAAAAACAACAACCTAAAAAACCAAGCTGAACTTAGTGCTGGAACAACCTACATGAATGGTGGAACTGTGGGATAAAGCCTTCTGTAAACAGGTGAGAGGGAGGTAGGAAAGACAAGGGTGACAAAGGGGAAAAATGAAGAAAAAAAAGAAAAAAAAGGGGAAAAAGAAGAATATTCTGTTCTGTGATATGCTCCCATATGCTGAGGAGTCCCAATATCAGTGTGAGAGCAATGCTTCTGGAATGCAGCACAACTGAATGCTGATGGAGGCGGCCGATTGCCTCAGAGCTAGGTTTGCCGTGTGACATATGCTCTCCTTATTGCTTGATGCTGCTGCATAGAGTAATAATACGTGTGTTTGATGCCCAGAGGAAAATCAAATTGCAACTTTAATGGGTAGTGCTATTAGGCATTATTATTTACAGTGCCACCCTGTTTTCACTGGGCTCACCAGACTGCTGCGCATTAACTGGCGTTAAGTAAATTGTTAGTGGAGAGTGTATAGATCTGCTGCACCAGATCTTATCTTTTTAAGAAGCCTGTTCTTTATAAAAAAACATAGAGATTCATTTAAGTTGTGCTTGCCATGGCGAAGCCTTCTTATTCCCCTCAGTTAATGAATGCAGGCACTCAGAAAGTGCTTTCAGGTGACAGATTCAGAGAAGAGTGCTCCTATCATAAAGGGATGCTGAACAGTAGCAAAGGCTTCTGAAGAAAAGAGTACATAAAGGGCAGTTTGGAGTGCATTACCCAAAAAGTAGCATTAGGAAGTGAGCTTCTGATTGCTGAAGATACACTGCTGGATGGTTTTAATGGAGCTAGAATACAGCTGAGTTTGGGTTTAACAGATAAAGCGGATATAGATAATAGGATTAGGAAATAAGAGAAAGATAAATTCGTATGCTGTAAAGCAGAGACCTTTGCCCTTAGGAATGCTTTCTTGTTCTGAAAGGAAGAAGTGGATGACATTTCAAATATTGTCTCAAAAGAAGGCAAGGGCTGTGCAATACCTTCAAGCTGAGCGAGGGTGCAGAGGAGGCAATCTGCATTGCCTTGCAAAAGTCATATTTATTGCCTTTAAAGAGGCACATTTGAAAGGCATATTTCTGTAGCAAGCAAAGGTGTGATTACAGTACAGGCAGGTATAAGGTAGGTTTAATTCTGCCAGCCATAACCTCTCTAATGAAATTGTGCAGAGCAGGCTTTAGTATGCAGCGTGCAACTGGAGGATAAGCCCTGCAGCAACCTTGTACACATGCTCCAGTTGCTAGGGAGTGCCACTGCATCTTCATTAGCATTCTTATCTAATGATGGCCAATACCTGCAGCAATCACTTTGCTTGTATCAAACCAGTATTTTGCACTGCTGTAGACTGTATGAGGAATGGGGAGGTATAGACTGCCTCGCTGTATCTCTAATGAGAGATGAAAACACTTAATTTCCCTCTTCCAGCCTTTGAACTGAGCTGGAAATAAATTTATGTTTGAAGGAAAAAATGCACAAGTGAATAAAATTAATTGTGGGTTGTAGTGAACAGGACAGATGATTATAATACATTACAGTAGATGCCTTTTATGTTACTGGTGGTGCCAGAAAGTTGCATTTAGCATTTTGCCTGATGCATCACCTGATACATCACAATCATCTGACATGCGATGGAAGGCTTTACTCATTAGGAGTGAAAACTAATGGATCACAGCATACAAGAGGAGACAACTGAGTTGTTACCAATTTGTGTGGAAGACTTTGCAGCGGCAATAAATAGTCTGATAGGAGTATTTATGACTGCTTGTTACAGCATGCGAGCTTACTGTAAATGTGAGGGCAGTTTGGAAGATTTGTAGGTGGTCAGCCAGCCCTCTTCTGTGGGATGCTGGAGAACAGGCATCAGGGGGAGGCTGTGATTATCATGTTTTTGTAGTGCACGAGCACCTAACGGAAATGAGCAGAAATTTGGTCACGTAGTCTGACAGGCCAGCCTTATTTCCCAGGGAAATAACTAAACCATTGTTCTAGGAACAAATAATAAACCACAAACAGCCAGAGCAATACAGCGACGTGACTGTACACTGGAGCTGAAAACACAAGCCTGGCTGGCTCAGTACTGGCACACAGACTTGAACCACCTCCAGCCTAATTCCAGCCTACATTATCAGCCATTAGGATGGTGACTGTACGTGGGATTATTTTTATGAGGTAGGAATACCTTTCCGACAGCCTTGCTCTGAACCCTCCATTTGGTGCTGTTACCGTGCTGCTTCTCCTGCCAGCTCTGCCTTAAAAGGTTCAGCTGGCTTTATGGAAGCCATGAGATGATAGGGATGATTTTGATTTGGGACATTACTTGGGATTAATTGCTTTTCCCTGATTGAAGTTCCCCTAAAATAAACTCAAGCAAATAAACAAGCCAAGAACCCACCAGCCAAGAAAAATATACTCACGCTTACTCACTTCACATAGGTCATTAACCACTTGAAAGAAGATCTACTGAGTTTCCTTACAGCATATGTCTGGGGCTCAGCAAACTGAAGCCACACTTCATGGAACAGGACTCCACAGTAACAAATTTTGGTCAGGAGGGACATTCTTTCTTTCTGAGATAGGTTTCTAAAACAAATGGCTTTTGCTTAATATTTTAGGTAAGAAAGTAATATTTGGGGATTTGTAACCAGCAGCGAGTTGTATTTTATTTTTACTGTCGTGTGTGGTGGTAGCACAGCACAAGTGTTTTCTCTCTGCTGCCCAATAGGTGTTGCTGGGGTGAGGATGATGGATATTGCAGTGCTGGGTCTGAGGAAGACCCTGTGATTCCAATCTCGAGATTGTCATGAGGAGACAGGATTAATTCCCTGCCCCCTTCTCCTTACCATCTGCAGCACTAGGATGAATCTGTTTCACACCACGAGGTGCTCTTGTTGCAATCTTCATTGCAGGCTGTGCAGCAGGCAAGGGGAGCAGAAGGGAGACAGAATAGTGATAGATGTTGCAAGGAGGCAGTCAGTCCTTCAGACTGAGGTAATGAGGAGAAAAAAGGCTTCTTCCATGTGGGGAGTTCATGTAGAGCATGCAAATGGCACATTAACCTCATTAGTATGGTAAAAGACATCTCTAAGGTGGTAGGCTGCAAATGTAAAGACCCTGATGAAGCTGACTGCTGGGGGACCCTCTGGGAATATCAGGTCTTTTTGCTTATCTGAGGGAAATCCAAAATTATGCCATTGATTTGACAAAGAGCAGAATAAAGACCAGGGTCTTGGTGTGTAGAAAAGGAACTTTTGGGTACAGGAGGGAAATACATGTCCTCCATTCTCTGAATATTTTCAGCATGTCTTCTGTCTCAGTTGCCTGGTGTGGAAGCAACTGGAAGCAATGATGGGAGTTAAGTTTATCCAGACAAGGACTCCGGGTGAAACTCTGAGGATAGAAGAGAAGGGAGATGAGAACCATGTGGATGGGAACTGAAGGACAATCTTGGCACAGCATCCTCTGAAGCACTGGTGCTGCATTTGTACAACTCTGATGGAAACTCCACTGAATCACTTAGGTACCACATTTGGGGAAGCAGCTCGTGCCAGTCCTAAGTACAGACTGAGACACTGAAACAAGGCAAGACAGCTTAGTCTAGGTGGAGGACAATCTTTTTTCTATTTCTGCTGACCTGCAGCTGGGTAATTGCCCATCAGTGTGGTTGAGTTGGCATTTTGAACCCCCTTTGTATGATTTTTTTTTTCTTTAAGAAATATTAACGTCTAGATAAAACTGGAATAGCTGCCTGGTAATGAGATCATTATATATAAATACTGAATTGCTCACAGGGGGTGTAATGATTCCTCAGCCCAGGTATGCAGCACATAACTATTAATGACCCAGCACAGCCTGCCTTAGAGATAAGTTTCCTGTGCTAACACACAGAAACCCTTTCAGCAGAAAGTTCAAGTCACAGACTATGAACGTCTGGGAATATGTTATTTACAGTTTGTGTTGGGAGGTGGAACGAGCTGGTTATTTACTTTTCACGTGGAGTTTTAAAGACTTCTGAGTGACTGAAAAGACAAGCGAGAGAGGGAGATGGTAAAGGATGAAAACCATATCAGCTGGCTGTGTGAAGTCAGCTGCCTTTCAACAGCCACCCCCTTGGCTTGGCATCAGGCGTTCTGCAGGGAAAGCACAGTTAATAACAGCACTGCCTGGGAGGGATCTGTGGTGAAATGTGGTGAAGCCTCAGTCCTTCCTGCCTCCAAGCAGCAGAAGCTCTCAGTGCTCCTGCCTGGCCGCAGGCTGCCCCTGCTGCGATGGGGTTGGCACGTGGAGCTGGGTGACACCCCTGCCTGCTCCTCTGGGCTGCAAAATGGGTTTGATTCCCTCATCTGCCACAGGTTTCTGAAGTGATTTTTGTCTCTAGCTTACTAATGGGGAACTTGAGATAAAGAGAGAGACCAAAGCCTGTGTGCATCCCTCTCCTCGATTTCTCACCTCTGAGATAAAGCCATCAAAGCTGCCTCAGAGAGCGTGAGGACAAGTGCATTAAAGATTATGAGGTGTTGAGGTAGGAGGATGAGGGGGCATGAGTAAATACTGATGACAGATTCATTGCTGCTTCTGTCTAGATGGAGAGAACAGGGCTGATAAAAGTAACAGGCAGCTCTGGACTTGCTAGCATGGCTTCTATGCTCTGTCTGCTCTGAATTCACCCGAGTTACAGCCACTATACAAGTAACAGTTTTGGTGCTGTTCATAATCAAATATGCCCTACCAAAAAAAGCCATATGTCAGCTGCATGCAGAAAAGCTGCAGGAGAGACATTTTCTGTTTTTCTGTTGGGATGCCTGCTTTAGTGACCTTATGCAGGTCCGTGTGTTGGAGCTGAAATCCAAATACTCTGAGCTGCAGAGTCTCTGGTTATCATTTTGCTGTGCCAAAAGGCAAATTTGGGGTGTTGTGTTTGCTCTCTGCCACGCAGGCTCTGTAGGATGTCCTGTGTGTGTTTTCCCTGATGTCTAAGATTATTTTTTCCCCCTGATTTGATAAAACTGTCTCTGTATGTGTTAGAACAAGACTAGTCCTGGAGAAAAATGGATAAAGTATGCATCTCAGTTGCTTGACTTATGCAAGCCTTGTCATACCAGTAGAACAGACAGCTGCCTGGAATGACAAACTAGCAGAGGTACGTGGATGACTAAAGGCAGGGAAGGGGGAGACATCTGTCTGACTGCCTTGAGCTGCCAAACTCCTACACCCAGCCCTAGGGACTAAGATCCTGCCGTCACTGTCAATATAAGACTCTTCAGCCTGGCATTTAATGTGCCTTAACCTGGAAAGCTATATTTAAGCTAATAATCCACATTTTTTTTTTGGTAGGTGTGAGCTAAGTGGATTTTAGGATCACTCGCAGCTGCCTGGCATTATGGATGCAGAATGAATTTTTGTCAGCAAACTCAAACGGTTCACAGGGCTCTGCTCCTTGAAGGGAGCTGCTGTCATTCCACAGAAAGAAATAACAACACAAAAAAAAAGACTTGTAGTGGCCTGTTTCAGGTGGTGTGTCCCACTGCAGTGGTGACACAGGTACAGCCACCCTGAGCTGCATGAAGGGAGGGATTGAAGAACATTAAGGGATGCTTTGTAGCTTCAGAGGGATCAAAAAGGCCATGGCTTTTTCTTAACAGAATCTTGAAGGGTTTTCTTCTCTTTTAATTTCATTTTTTTTTTCTTTTTTTATGCTATCTCAGCCCTTCAATGGACCTGCTTCGAAGTCTGAAGAATGAATTTGACCCTTTCTGGCAAAGGCTGGGCTGGGCCAACAAGAAAGCTTCTGCTCTGCTCCAGTCTGCATGCCTAAAGCTCCCTTAAAATCTCAACCCACATCAATGGGTTAATGAGTCATTAAAGCATTCTGCTTTTCTTCTTCTATTCTGGAAGGTGCAGAGTTAATTAGGCTACTGGAAGGATTAGGAAATGACACTTTGCAGCATTCCCCTGGCAAAGTGGCATGGAGACCAGGGCAGCACATCCTCCACCCTCTCTGCCAAGCCACCATACCCTACGCCCTCTCCTCAGCTGCCATCCCATTCACCCAGCCTGGCGTAGGGAGAGCTGCCCTGGCTCTGGAGAGCTCCTGCACCCTGCTAAGCTGGTGCATCAGTGCTCAGGCCTTGGCTTCACTGTGCCAGAAACTGCTGCTTTGTTTTTGTTCCTGTGTTTATTTGCCTGGTGTCGTCCAAGAATTAATTGTAAGGGAGGTAAATGGTGTGAGGGGAGTTCACTGGGATTAAACTGTGAAGAGATTTTGGAGTCATGTGTTTAGCTCCCCTTGCCTGGTGGAGAAACTGAGGTCTTAGCATGCAAACAACTGCATTCCAAGTAAATTAAAAGCCACTGTGTGACCTATGCTCATTACAGGGTTGAAACGTGGCCTATCATCACCACAGCACTTTCTGGCCTTCCCTGCAGCCAGTGTTTTAATGTGTCTATTTGGCTGTATAATTTATTATCCTTGGGGCTTCTCAAAACCAGCCCATTTGGCTGAGACAGGGTCAGGAGACCTAAACCAGGTTTGTACTATTGCTCTCCTACTTGGTCAATAGCTTTTTGAGGGGTTGACCATCTAGCAATTGGCAAAAAAAGGTCTCCTGACCCTGTGAACTACAAAGGGGTCAAGCTCTCCAGAAGGTAAATATAAAGCTTGAAGGACATTTAGGGGAAAAGTGCTTTTTAAATGGATATATTTAGATGGTAATCCACACTTGGTAGCTTCTAGGGCTTGCTTCTTTGCTCTCTGCTTGAATCTCTTATTTATTATAAATGAAAAATAAAAAAATATAAATCTCCTATTTATTTATAAATCAAATAAATCTCTTGCTTTATGGGATTGCCAGCCAGATTCTAGAAAAGAGAAATTGTAAGGAAAAATAAAAATATAACAATCATGGAAATAAGAATAACAGAAAAACCCCAAATTGCAGATCCTTCCAGGGAAGTCAGGCAGCATTTTCCAGGCTGTCCTGACTAAAATGAGATTTTAAAGTTGATATGACTGACAGTAGCTATATAAAAATAGTTGAGGAGAAATGTCACTTGTATTAATCCAAGATGGAGATAGGGGCTGTTTCCATTGGTATTGCAATTGTACATGACAGGAAGAGAGCAAAAAGTACTGACATGCAGTATAAAAGTATTCTTTTTTTAAGTTGCAGATGAAAATGTCTACAGGTCTGACTTTAAATTTCTCAGGGAAAGGTTGTCTCCTTTATCACAGTGGGATTACTGGATGCCAGTGCTGATCCCTGCTATTAAAATTGCTCTCCCTTGCTTCAAATTAAGAACATGTATTTTTACTTATTAGCAAGACTGCTAGGGGGGCACTGAGATTCTGCTACCAAAAAATACATGTTTGGAGAGTAAGAATTCCCTATGCTATTTCCAGCAAGATTTTTCTTTTATTTAAGGCTTTCAGAAATGCATTGTTTAGCTGGGGTAGTGCTTGGATTGTCAGGACCTTTCTTGGCAGAAAACCCAATGAAACCTTGGCCACTGACAGCCTAAAATGCACCTTTTTTTTTGCTCTTTGGTGAGCACAGCTGAGCAGTTGCAAAAGCAACACCCCAAATATTCTGTTGCATCAGCCTAAGGCTGACTGGGATGAGTAGAATCTTCTTCCCCATTCCCAAACGAAAAAAACCCGTGGTGCTTCTGTGAGGGGGAAGAATTCAGAGCAGGATTTGAGCCTTTTGTGCTGGTGGCAGCACCAGCAGTGACTGAGGTCCCCTTGGAACAGGATGAGACCCTCGTGTGACAGGCACCCGCCTGAGCCTGCAGCTCTTTCTCTCCTCTCCCCATGGGCTGCTGTGGGATGAATGCTGCATGCTGCAGGCGAGGATTTCTCTGAATTCATTTTGGGTTTTATTTTCTGCCTTTGAAAAGCCTTTTGCCTGAGATGAACGAGTAGCAGTGCTCCCATACCTGCTGCAGGGATGAGAGGAGATGGCTGATCTGTGTGCTGGGGATGATTCCCTCCTCCTTCTCCCCCCCAGCCCTGTTTTGTCTGCTTCCTAGGAGGCTCTGAATGTCCTTTGCCTGAAGCAGAGTCACGGGATGTGTTTTGGCAAATGCAAAAGCCAATAGTCTTTGAGCTCTGGGTAATCTCCTCTGTTCTGCAGAAGTATCCTTTCACTCATCTGCTTCTCCATCAGGTAGGAAATGAAGCTATTACTTTCTGGGCATAAATCAGCATTTGTAACAATGCACTGCAAAAAATATCACTGGCTCCGATGATAGTCTTGATAGGGCACCCAAGAACCCCCAAACTATCCCTGATCAGGTAACGAGCAGGTCTGTGAGGCACCATTCCATCCACCTTCACACGTGGTATGGCTGGAGATGGGCAACAGTGTGGCCCCTGGGGACCTGAGGATGATGGGTCTTCCCCAGCAGAAATTGGATGAAGCCAATGCATGCTCTCAGTGAGGATGACTCTCTGGAGAGGGTTGAGAAAAGGTGGAATTCTCCTCTGGGGAGATGTGAGCTGGGGGCAGAACCAGAGGAGCAGCCTGGCCTGGCCTTTACTCCTCTTGGCAGCACGCAGAGGGTCACCTCTTTCTGGCAGAGAAAACCCAGGCCTGGGCACTCTGAAGATATTTCCAGGTGTTTTGCTGTTGAAATGAATTTCAGAAAATAATCTGTCACTGAACTATTCCTAGCTGCAGCCACTCTTGAGCAGGGAAGGATGTGGTGGGAGCTGGGGCATTGGGCTGGTGGAAGGTGGCAGTGCTTGGCATGGCAGGCAGATACACTCACACTTGGCTTGTCTTGGAGAAGGGGCAGGAAAGGCCACGTCTCCTGAGAGACTAATACAGCTTCTGATTATAAACATCTGAGTACTAGACCTGAGCAACTTGAGCTGCCCCCTCAATCTCAAATGTCAGCTGAGGTGTTCATGTGATCGCCTTCAACTGGAAATTATCCTGCAATTATTAATGTTGAATAACAATAGGTTATACTTATGGATTTTTGTTTCTCTGTTTTTACATTTTTATGCAAGATTGATTCTCTCATATCACATTGATTTTGTGCCTCAGTTTCCTGATGGTTTTAAGGGCTGTGCTGGTTGCTGGGGGCAGCTGCTCAGCAGTACTCATCCCTGCTGTTCCTGAGCTGGAAGGAGATGTGTGACAGCAGTGGGTAACTCCAGCCTGCAGAACCTCCAGTCCTCAGACACTCTACTAGTCCCTGGGTTCCCTCAGGTGTCATCTCTGATACCCCACATATATGTCTGTGAAAAATAGGTAGGTTGTATGATAAATAGCTGCCATTAATGTCCTGGGTATTAATGCATACTCTGGGTGACACTCAGAAGTTTAATTCATTAAACCAAAGCTAAACAGAGACACAGACTGGATGGTACTCCATAGTACTGGTTTCCTTTTACAGCTAGTCATCACAATAAAAAATAATTATTCATTATGCCAAGGTGTGTATTTTCTACCACAAAAAGACAAGAAAGAGAGAAACACAGGATTCCCCTATACCCCCATATAGTCAGAGCTTTATTTTAGGAACCAAGATCTGCAAGGATGTGGACGAAGACAATCAAGGGTACTTTTTAATTCAAATGTCTTAATTAGCTAAATACCTTTTGTGTCTGGAACAGGAAGGATGTCTCTGCACAGAGAAACTTAAGTAATAATGAACTATATCAATTAAACAGTGTTATAAATAAGGTGGTGAGGTACTTTAATAGTGGTGGCACATCATATGTTGGTAAAAGATTTTCTCTGACATATATGCCTACTAGAGCTATAGGCACCTCTGTGATACTGAGACCATTGATAACAGACCCATTCTTTTGACCTTCCTTGATGTGGTCCATTAAATGCCATGACTTTTGGGTGGACAGGGGTCTTTCTGTTAAAGGAAAGGAAATCTTACAGCATACAGTAACTGACATATGCACCATGTGCATGAAGTGCTGCTGGCAGCAGCTGCTGTAAGGAGCACAGGCTGTGCCATTCCAGTTTCACAGCAGTGAGAGGAGGCCAGCTACTCACACAGCTCTTCAATCAAAGCAGTGAGGACTTGACTCCTCAGTGCTAAGGGGGTGTTTTTAGGCAATGAAAGGTCGTTTTCCCTCTCAGGAGGAAAACATTAAAATCGTGTTCTTTTTTTTGGGATGGGCATAACCTTTAAGGATGATGTTCTGCTTTGGACCACGTCCCTGTGGTAGGATTGATTTAAATGTGCTAGGTGCCTTTCTTCTCCAGAGTGGATGGGCAACAAACACAAGAGGATGCTGGGTTTTTTTCCCTACTGACCACAGAAGTCAGCGTGAGGCAGCAAGAAACTCCTATCCCTTACTCCAAAGTTGAAGTCAAAGAGGAACTGTGTGTGAGGGCACGTCTGAGGGCAAGGTTCCTCCTTCCTGCTGTATAAACACATCACCCTCGGGTAGCTCAGCTGCTGGAAGCAGGCTGGCTGCAGCAACGTGGAGCTCTGGGCTGGCTAATTGACTTGCACGGTTCTGTGCTGCTGTCACTAGAGGGGGGTTTCAGTTGAAACGTTTTTGGCCAGATAGATGATTGCACCTGCTGATTCAACTTGCTGGCAGGGCTTCCAAATCCTGGTGTTAGGTTGTGGCACGTACAGTTGTAGTTCCCCTGTGCATTAGTAAGACAGAGGTGGTTAAAAGATCAGGTTAGTTGTTGCTCGTGGTGAGTGTTAGGAGTGATTTCTCTGGTTTTGTAGGTATAAAATTTTCCCATTTTTCTTGTACTTGACTTTCCAGGGTCTTGGAAACACATACAGCCAAGTCCTCAAAAACAATCTCTAAACCTAGGGGAACAGTTGAGACTGGTCACACAGCTGTGTATATTCTTTGGGACATAATGTGTACATCTCATTGTACGAACTCCTGAGGGAAAATGAATGTTAATGAAAATAAACACTACAGCCTGTTGACTGGGATGAAGGACTACAGCTTGTAGAAGCATACCCATGTGAGGACGAGGCTATCAGTTTGTGTTAACCAGGTGACACCAGCTGAGGCACCAGCCCTAGCTTTTTGCAATGATGTGAGTGTGAAAACTTTGGCACATAAATTTGGAATGTGATTTTAAAGTGGCTGAAGTCTTTGAAATGTCTGATCCCAAAGTTCATCTCTGATCTCTACTTTTGAAACATCAGCCCTTTCATTTCTTCAGCTCTTCTTTATTAAAGCTCCCTTTGTGATTGCCACATATTGCAACCCAAAATGATTTTCTGCTCTAAATGATTTTGAATAGTTTTCAGTCTTTGTTTTGATTCTTAATTTCCTAAAACCCACGACAGTTCCAATACAGAACAACTTACATCAATCCAAAGAAAGGTGCTAAATCAGTAGCAAGAGACCTGTGGTACAGTACATCAAACACCAGGCAAGAGGTTTCTCACAGTGTGTGGTCCTGCAGCTGCTCTGTGTAGGCAGAGCTTGTTTTCCATAACAGGTATGCACAGAGCAGTGTGTTTTTTAAAAAATAAAACCAACAGTGAATCAATAATTGAAATCCCATGCATCAGTTTCTAGCTGGAATGAGAATGAGATGAGTTCATAGAATCATAGGATGCTTTGAGTTGGAAGGGACCTCAAAAAGTCATCTAGTCCAAGTCCCCTGCAGTGAGCAGGGATATCCCCAACTAAATCAGGTTGCTCAGAGCTCCATCAAGCCTGACCTGGAATGTCTCCAGGGATGGGGTCTCCATCACATCATTCCCCAATCATCCAGATTGTTCCATCATTCACTACACTTCTGGAAGGCAGTAGATACTTACAGTGATGAGGGCATTATTAAAAATGGGGAGAGGATAGAGTATTGACTCTGAGGTTTCCAGTGATGGAAGGGTTTGGTCTATACTTCTAAGTCAGATGCAAGCTGGTGAGAGTGCAGGCACAGCAGTGATGTTTGCCAGTCAAAGGCTGCATGGTGTGTGGACCCTGCTGGCTGATGGAAAAGCCTCTGCCACCTTCTTAACCTGTGTTTGGTCTCAACCTTTGCATTGTGCTTGACAGAAGGCTCTCACAGAACTGATGGAGTGCATTAAGCTGCTTCCAGGGTGTCAGAAGGGTCTTTGATCGAGCTGATCTTCCTAATCCTCTAGTGACAACAGGAATGACAGATGATACTCAGAGGAGTCCCTTCTTCATCTGCAGCCACAGTGACCTCCAGTGCAGAGCCACAAGGCACGGGGGGGGCAGCTGTGCTCCTGGCCTGGCCCCAGGCTGCTGGAAGTCCTGCATGAGGTGGATGGTGGTGGGAGAAGGGGCAGAGCTGGAGCTGTCCTGCTCCTCCAGTCGCTTTGCAGGTCTGTTAAGCTGTCACAGAGAAGCAGCAGTGTGTAACCTCAAGGCTGCAGCAGCACTCTGGGAGCTGCTGAGACTGACTGAGATTTATAAACCACGCTCTACAAATGCACCGTGTCTCAAACTGGACATCTGTTCTGTTTGGCCTTAAGTATTGCTTAAAAAAATAAAGAGATTTATTAATTTTTTTTTTCTAAGTTTCACATCTTTTTTTTTTTTGTTTCTTGAAAGCTGCCATGCTTGGGTGGCTTCTTTTCAAACTTTGTAGGATGAGCCATCCCTGCTCCAAATGTTGGGCTAAAACCAGAGCAAGCTGGCTGACAGGTAGGTTAAAAGGCACTAGAGAAGAAAAAGGCAGGGAGGCCAAAAGAGCAGTTGGCTGACAGAGATGTCACCTGTAGTGCTTCCAGATCCAAAACCCCACGCAGAGTCTCTGTGTATCAAGACTCTGTCTACTTGGTGGCTACCAGAGGTTCTGGCTGCTGCTCTTTCTGGCTGCAGCTCCCCCAGCCTACGTGGGTAGAGGGTTTTCCTAGGCAGGCAGAGAGGACAGCAAGCTGCTCTGCTCTTGCTCCTCATCTTGCTCTTTCTCCTCATCGTGGTGTATTCCCAATTCCTCTTCTTGACCTGGCATCAACTCTCAGGTTTCCTGCCAGGACCTCTCTCTGAAGAGCCCCAAACCCAGACCTTACAGATATTTTGCAGTCATTCAGTACTGGCCAAGCCAGCATAAAAAAACAGTAATGAATTCTGCCTAAAGCTACTGGAAGGGCTTGTGCTGATGGTGTTGCAGAGCAGATGATGTCAGGAGCACCAGGATGATGTTGATGTATCAACAGTGCAGTGTAATCTCATCCATAGTTTTGTGGATTTTCAAAAATGCAAATGTCTTTTTTTTTCTTTAGTTCATATTTTAATTGGAATTAGGCTTCCAATTAACAGCAGAGCATGACAGAATGACCCATCCTTCTTTGCTGCCTCTGTTTTCAGCAGCTCATTGCATTGCCAGCTGTCCATCATCCATTTTGAAGCAGATAAAAATTAAAGTGTTGTGGGATGTCCAACACTGAAAAACAGAACTGAAATCATGAAACAATCCCATGGTGTTCAATGGCTTCCTGAATGACAGGCAAAATGACAAGGAGATAGAGGGCTATAATTTTTGCTGTTAGTGTTTAATGAATATTTTCTGCCTTAATGAAGGATAGAGGATACTTTAGTAATACAGCTGATGTAAACATGATGGCAAGTGAGCAGTGTTACTTCTCCCTACCTCCCACCCCCCAACATTTCCCCCATTTTTTGCTGTCCAGATTGTTAGGTCTGTTTTCTCCCAACATACTACAAAGATTTTTTATCTGTCAAAGACTGGAATCTGAGTTTCTAATTTCTGGTCTATTCAATTGTTGTGTTTTCCTTCCTAAGAAGGAGTAGTTTATTTCCTTCACTGCAGCCCTTTGAGACTGATCCTGTTCTCAAAGATTTTTAGGGAGTCATTATGAATAGTTATTGCTTCTACCAGAGCTTGGAAAACTGTGGGATGCTTCTAGCATCTGCTTCTTTATTTTATACCTCAATTTTTTTCTCCTTTCCATCACCTTATCAGCTCTTTGTTTAATGTAAATCATCTTTAGCCTTTAATTTATGTTGTCATGCTTCTTATTTGTGTTTGTGTGTGCATATGCACATAAGACTGAAAATATCAGCTTTCCACCCTCTCTGTTATTTTACTTCCCAGCTTGACTGTCTGGGTGCTGGAAATTTTGCACTTGCAGATCCCTTGAGCCCAACTGCAGCTGAACCCCATTAAAGAGTCAGAGCTATGATGCACACCACTTCCCTGGAGAAATGGGGTGCCCTGAGAGCTGCTCAGTGTTTTGTGCTCTACCAGACCATAGTTTATTAGTAAACTTTATTTCCCCCCCCCATCTTTGCCTTTTAGCAATGTCTGCTTCATTCTGCTTCAGTATTTTCCCCTGCTGGATTTTAATGTGAGAATAATAGCACTACAAGCACAGAGCAACAGGAGAAATGCCTTTCTCAGCCAGGGCTGCTCAGCTGCTTTGGCAGTGCTGTCTGCCTTCAAACTCCTCCTTACTTTGTCATTAGTATGGGCAAAATTGCCTCACCTCTACCTGTTCTTTCTACCCAAAGGTGAGAGAGTGTTCTCAGTTTGACCCAAAATGTATTTATTTCTGTTTTACCATGGGAATATTCCAGGAAATTTTAGAAAGAAGTATTATCCCACCAGTTCTCAGCATAGTGGTCTGTTGTCTTTATCACCACAGGGTTATATGCCAGTGACTTGGCCATGGCTTCATAGTTAAAGGCTTCTTCTGATGCACAAAATGTGGAGGAGGCTGATGAAGACAGAGGCTGACTGAAGTGGTGGAGCATCACGAAGCTGCATGTATTTTGAGGACGACCAGATTCATGTTTCTCCACAGAAATTTCCAGTTATTGCCAGATTTCTCTTTTCAACCTTTAGCACTGATGATACGTTAGTAAAAACGAAGAGTGGAAGTGTTTTCCTCAAGTGGCTGAATAATCTTTGCTGAAATGCACAAGCCAGAAATATCAGACACAGCGTAGTCCTAGAAAAATCCATCATCTAAAACTTTAGGAGTGCTGAATGCAGAAGCAGGAGTGTGGACATGAAAGCAAGCACTTAAACAGGAAAAATACTTATCTCTAAGTGAGTATCTTGGATTTACTGCTAAGATTACCTCATTCTCTCAAAATGTGTTTACCCATTTGTAATAACTGTAGCTGTTGTATGAAAACTGTGGCAAGAATAGTCTATAAAGATGTCATTCTTGCAGTAAAATGGAGCTTTAAGAAACTTGATTGATGATCAATGACTAATACAGCTCATTAAATAAAAACTCCAGCTGTGCCAGATTATTGGTGACAAATGTTTAATAGCAAGCTAATCCTGAAAAAAAACAAAATAGTTCTAAGAAGCTAGGAGATCAACAAAGGAGTAAATGGTCTAAAACATGAATTTTCATCCTTAAGATCATGTGTGTTTGGCCACGAAGCATTGAAGACTTCAACCACTGAGAAGACAGATCTGGACATCTGCAGGAGAAGTGACAGTGTCACTGTAAAGTAGTTGATGTTTTTGAACTTCATTTTCAGAAATAAAGATAAGGCTTTTTTTTTGGGAGGTGGAGATGCTTGATTAATCAGAAAACCCCATTTTCCAGATTAACTGTTAATTTCCCTTATGACTCTTTCTCTCCTTTTTTTTCTGGTCCTTTCCTCTAGTAGCCTCCTGCCTTTTCCTCAGTATTCCCCTTCTGCCTCTGATTTTGTGCAAGTTATCTGAAAGTATGTAATTTCTTAAAGCCTATGTACAAATACCCCTTTTTAAAGAGATATTTCTGAGTTCTGGGTTAGGCTTGAAAACACAGTAGTTGAAATGGTTGAATAGTTCTATGTTTTGGAAAGCAAAACAATTTTTTCTTTCTACTAGTGCTATCACATGAAAATTATTATGATTTTTTTTTCCTACTAGCTTGACTACTTAGGGGTTTACTTGGGACTTCATTGTTTGTGGTGTGGAAGTAGAGCGTGGATTTAGGAGGATCAAGGCACACGAGGGGAAGAGTGAAGGTGGAAACTAAATGCTATGGAATTTATGAAGAAAATACTGAAAAAAATTAGGAACAGCTGTCTGCAAGACTTTTAAAATGCCTGAGCAAATATGCACAGCTGCTTAATATCAGCTTCCAAATCTAGAACTATGTTGAGGACCAGGGTTGAAGGATATAAAAGGAGTAAGGAAAGGAAAAAATATTAATAGTAATAACAAAAAAAGAATATCATATGCCTTAAAAGTGACGTTGGACCAATAAATGAAATGTCCTGGAAAAAAAGGTGGTGAATTTTCAAAAAGTCCAGGTCAGTGGACTTGGCTAGAGGATGGTTAGAATGCTTTTTTTAGAATGATTTATATTAATTGTGTATTTGATGACTATGTGTAGTTTCAGCATTGGCTGGGTTCTGATTTGTAGATTCCTGACCAGTCAGTATTATTTTTTGCTAGAGGATAGTTCTATTTAGCTGGTGAGTTCTTACTCTGGGCTTTGCCTCCAGAGATTGACTTCATTCAGGCAAAGGGACCTCTGCATGCCACATGGCAGTAACAGGGACAGGAGAGGGCAATCTGGTTTTGTGCTGGCTCTGGTACTGATTTATTCTGTGTTTTTCATCAAACCACTCCCATTTACATTGGGTGTTTAATATGAAGGGTGATACTTAACTCAGAAAGGTGATACTTAACTCAGAAGTCTGAACATTTTATGTAGGGGTCCATCTAGGATGCTAGAAAACAAAAGATTCCCTCACAAATGTGGGCAGAATAAAATTAGACAGAAACAGATTATTTTTTATAGCCCAGTGCCCCTGATCCCTGCAGCAATTACAGCTCAGCTGACTGGGGGGCAGTGGCTAACATACCCTATGGAAAATGGATATCAGTGCTGATTAATGGGTGATTAATGCATGGTAGTGTGCAGTATAATACCCTGATCTGTCCTGGTGGCAGGGTGAGGACCCACAAGCTGGGGAGCAGCAAGCATGGGAGCCCCTGGAGAAATCCCAGGGCACTCTGCCCTGCTTGCCAGTCCAAGTCCTGCTATTCAGACACTGCATTTGGAAAAAAATTGGCCTGCCTGTCCTCTATCTTAGTGCACTTACCCATGAAAAAGGGGAATAATCTCTGTAATGTGTGAAATGCTTTGAAGTCTTTTCTGAGCTAGAGGGTCAGAGTGTTTAGTACTTTTTCCTGTGATGGGTCTCTGATACTTAAACATGCAGCAGTAAGTCAGAAGAATCAATTTGTTGCTTCTTTGAGGGCCATAATTCATCCTCCCTGATTGAAATGATCAAGGATGCAGAGGCAGCTCTCTGCTTCTGAGTAAACACTCCTTTTATGTTCCTTTAGCACAAATACCTGACACTTAGCGGGGATGCATAAAAGGAAGCCAGGCTGCAGGCTTTTTCCTGAAGTAGGTGTTTTGTGATGGATTAATGGCAAATCACGATACATTATTTATCAGATAATAAGTGTGATAATTGTTCTTATTTATCATGAGTCTGGCTCCGCTCGTTCTCCTGTCATTCCTTCAGTCAGGCTGCCCCTGGGGATTCACCAGATAAAAAAACAGTCCAAAGGTCATTCCAACAATTTTTACTCATAATGGCATGCTGATTATCTCCTAATTGAAAAGTGTAAACTACAGACACAGGAAGGAGTGCAAGTGACCCTATCCTCATAGCTTAATGTGGAGAGTCCCTGTGTGTCTCACAGCCAGCCACAGAGAACAGCAGCCCCTTCCTGAGACACTCACATCTCCAGAATGAATTAGGAAGAAAATTCTGTTATCATTACAGGGGAAAAAAAACAACCACTTTCCCCAGAGTGAGAACGTGATGCTGGTGCATAGATGTGACAGTATGGAAGTGATGCAGATGTGATTTGGGCTCAATTCAGGGGTGTGTGGTAGCACAGCCTTTTGAGTATGAGTCGAAAATATCTCTCTTCTTGTTCAGAAGGAGTGAAAATAGTGCTTCCAGTTTTGCCACCTCTGTATTTATACCTCTTGTAAGGTGTTGCAAAAAGAGCCCATGTGCAGAATAAGCTCATAGTTATGGAGGAAAATGTGGGATCTATGCAAAATATCTTCAAAAATTCATTTGCCCAAAAGCACAGACATTATGATGCAGGAAACTCACTGGTTTTATTCTTTTGTATCTTTGAGATACTCTGGCAGGGTCATGCTGATACAAAACTCTAGAGCAGTGTGGATGAACAAATGCAGTATGAACATTACTTGGCTCCAAGCTCTCTCCTTAGAGCCCATACTAACTGTGCAGCATTGTTTTCTACTAAATCATGGTTTTCCCCAAACTTTTACCATGCATCATACTTCTCATGCTTCCCTCTTGTTGTCAGTCCCACAATGCTTTCCTTGGGATTTTTCTGACTGGAGTCTGAAAACATCAAGTTTTTGTGTTGCAGCTGGATAATATTTGGCATATTGCACACTTTATCTCCTCCCCCAGCCTCTCAAATAAAATTTGCATTAAAAGGAGTATGAAACACTCATCTCAGTCCATGGTTGATACCAATACAAAAGGAATGCCAAACTTTGAGCCAAGCTTTTCTAAGCAGCACTGTGGTGTTCCCTTTGGAAACACTGTCCAGCTACTGGCTGGTGGTAACCTCACTGGGATGATAATTTCACAATTTCACACCAAAATGGCTTAATTTGGATTTACTCTTGGAAGCCTGGGCAATGTTCTGAGCATAGCAAGACTCAGAAGTACCAGAAGTCACCCAGTGCCAGAGCATGACCATCCACAGGGCACCAAAACCTGGCTGTTTTTTTTGAAACAAGGTTCCTCTTATCAGCTGTTAGAACATTGTATGCATGTTGTCTTCTCCTTGGTTATTTATCTAGGCAGCTCCCCCCTTCTAGCATAAAACTTACCCAGAGTAGGGAGAACAGATGATTTAATGCACAGAGCAACGACTCCCATTTCTGGTTAGAATAAGCCTGGGTGACTATTGTGGATAAACAGCTGTTCCATGCTGAGGGCTTTTTTTGTTGCAGTTTGTAAGCAATGCTTCCTACACCACAGATCATATCTGGGTGGAATTAATTCTGTTAGAATTATGTGTGTACAAGGCAATTGCCTGTGTTTGAGTTAGCTTGCCTTTTCCCAAGAGAAATAGGTGTTTTTCACCTAAATTTCTTCAGGTGTCTGCTTCAGGATGAAATTAATTGTGCCCTAGAAGTGCCATTTTAATTTTCTTTGATTATTAAAGGAGCTTTGACAATAAAGTCAGACACAGATGTTTAAATCTGATCAGATGAATTCAAATTTCTAGTCCAAAGTAACCGTATCCCACAAGGAAATGGAAAGGAAATCTAGTCCACTATAGAAGTCATACTTCCATATTTTTCTTTAAAGAGAGAGACTTCCTGCAAGGAAAAAAACATAAAAATGTTGAAGGGAGCCCATTCTGGGTAACATCTTCCAGGTGTGGTCACAACTATAAATGGTCAGGTCAAGCCCAGCAACCCTTTTCTCCTGAGAAGCAGGACCTGGCCTTGGGTGCTGCAAGATCCTTGCCAAGAGGAACTAAAACAGGTAAGCCCAAAGGCAGAGATTCCCTGTGTGACTTAAAAAAAGAGAATCTTGAGATTTATTTTAACATTCCCTGTATAGAATCATGTTGGAAATGTGCCTGTTATAAATTGCTGCATTTTAGCTGAGCTTTGTAGCTTCTAGGGACAGCACAGTGATTGCCTGGGGGTGCTCTACCCGCAAATTCATGGGAGTCTAATTGGAAAGTCTTTTGATACACAAACTTGTATTGCTTTGAATTTGCATATTAGAAGTAGGGTGATGGCATAAGATGAGGGTTTTTTTTTGTTGTGAACCAGCAGGTTACAGAGGGTTTTATCAGTATGTAGGCTGTGAAGCAGAAAAGTGGACTCTGGACAGAGTACACACTAATGTCTTTTCTGAGCATCTTTCCAAGCCAGACTAGAAAAGAAAAGACAACCTGCAGGTAGTTGAACTCTTGTCCAATTTGCTTCACCAATGAAGCTCAATATTTACAACTAAATCCTTCTGAGAATATGTAGATCTGTCCTGATGACTCTTAGTTTAGATTAAGATTATTGAGCATAACACTTCTTAACCTTAATGTGCTTTTTCCTGATCAGAAGCAGTGAAATTATGGAAGAATCTTACAGACTTATTTTAGCAGAAATCAAGCTGCAAGATCAATCCTTTTTAAGGCAGAAAAACAAAGTATCTGCTTATATTGTTTATCTTGCAAGGCATAGCTGAAGCAGCTATCTAGAAACTTCATACTTGGGGAAGCTCTGAGGAACTGCAGCTGCAGTTTAAAAAAACCTTTAAAAATCTATTTCACATTTTGGTTTTTTTTTTTTTTTTTTTAAGTAGTTCTTAAGCCTGCTGATCAATGCATGCAAAAAAATTCTATTTGCTGTACACATAATTATAACTCAAATCACCACTTGTTATCTACCTGTGTTATCACTTTAATGTTTTTATATTAATACAACTCATTTACCCTTGCTCTTCATTGCTAAGCAGTAATGAACTTGTTTTCTTAAAAAAAAGGGGTCTGGGAAGTAAACCCTGTGAGAACTCTGGAGAATCATGCAGAATATGGAAAATGCACATAATAATTTAAAGTATAAATATTGTCTGGTATTCTCTGCTGAGCAGCTGCGTGTAGTGGCAGCTGTTGGATCCCTGGAGGTTTCAGAAAAACCTGGATTATAATTGGATAATACCTTATATTGCTGAGCTGATCCAAGTTCAAAGGCATGCCCCTCTATTTGTGCCTCTTGAAAAGCTAATGATATCTCTCTGTGAAAGAACTATATGAGCTGAGCAAGAGAGATGTATTAATGCAAGCTTGAAATACAAGGAACAATGCCCTCTCAAAGGTAGATGTGTTGCTAATGCATTTATTACCCTGCCTGGCTTGCAGATGGTGGCTCATCTCTAGTCTCACAGAGAGACAGAGCACAAATGTTAGACATTACAGATCAGGGACAGTTGTAGGCACTCAGAACCTCTGAAACCTTTCTTTTTTTTCTGTCTTAAAAGCATTGAAGAGAATATAAAAGTGACCTTCAAACCTGGGCTTAACAGTGAAATCATTTCCAAGCTGTTTGGTTTTAAAATTGTCTTTCAGACCCATTTGTCCTTTCTGTTATTTGCCTTTGGGGGAATGGGGTGGAGGAGTTGTGTGGCTGTTCAGAAAAGCCTCCACATCATGTGCCCTGTGAAGAACGTTGGCTTCTGCTATGTATGGATGGTCTCAGAGAATAAGGCAGGAGTGAGATGGGGAAAGGACTTGACCTGATGCAGATATGGGCACAGCTGTATGGAGACTATAAGGGGATGTGCTGCTGAGAGTCAGATACTGTGCTTGGACCTCCGTTTGGAGAAGAAAATTTGAATCTGATCTTTAAGGGGCAACCTCAGGTCCAAATTAGTTGGGTTTTGTGTGTATTTTCAGAAACATGCTCTTGGAATACTTGTAGCATGTTCACAATAGTCCATTCAAGCTAGAGTAGCACAAATGCATGCTGT
>NW_008590664.1:0-5532 GCF_000691845.1 Merops nubicus | reverse complement strand
ACTCTTTCTTTTTATATGGCTGCAGCTTTTAGAAAACCTGGGTGAGCATCAAGCAGATCATTTGGCATTGTGAGCTCTTGTTTTGGATGACTGAGAGATTTTTGAGGATCAGGAGGAATTTCTAAACAAAGTTTGGTTTTGATCACATGCAGTTCTAGGTCTTCAGAGGGTCCTTTTAAGCTTTTCTCACTCTCATCTCCAAACCCTGTTTGAAGTCCTCAGAAGCCCCCACCAAAGGCTGGCTGGGATTTCGAGCCAACCTGTTTCATCCTGATGCTAATCAGTCTTGCCTTCTCCCAGAGAGTTAGGCAGAGACAGATCTTTGTGAAGAGTGAGTGTTGCTTGATAGCTGTGACTTTCCAACAAAAAACAGGCTCCCTAAGGCACAGTTTTTATTTTACATATAACTATCTGTGGTCAAACTATCCTTTGGTGTCTCTGCATAATACTGTGAGGTCTGGGTTGTTTTCTTCATCTGTTCTTCTGGGTAGGATCATGGAAAGATGCAGATTCCTGAACAGGAGCTGTGGTTGCTTTGCACCCATCAGGTGGAGGAAGCTGTTCCTACGCTAGCAGAGCTTGCACTTTGTTCTTTCTTGTTGGCTGAGAGGGCAGGTGATGGGGTTTGGCTCTTCTCCATGCAGTAGCAGGCAGTGCTGCTGACCTGTGGCACAGCAGTGTGGCCAACACTTAACCTGTACCTGCCCTTCCTCAGTCTGCTTAAGACAAAAAAAACCCATAGTCACATGCTAAAGACATTGCTGTGAGAGAGATCCATCTGGTTACCACATGGGTTCTACCTTCTGCCATGAACACCTTTTGGTGTGCTTCAAAAGAACAATATGGTACCTCATGGACATACCTGCTCTTATAAGCAGCACCTTTGTGACAGAGCAATTCTGCTGAACAAGTAGGGGAATTCTTGTTGACTCACTGCATCACCTGATGCTCTCTCTGCACCCTACCACAAGCTCCTGCTGTCCTGGATGAATACTGGTGGTCACGCTTCTCAAAGAACCCAGCTTTCCTTCTAGCAACAAGAAGGCAATTCCTTTGAATCTGGTGTGAAAGGATTTAACCAGACTTGCTTCTACCAACTTCTGCTATGGAATTCAGCAGTCCTAGGATTGCATTTATGATTGGCACTTGCTTGAAGGTGGTTTTACATCATGTCTGAGATTGTTGTAGGTGTAACAGACCTAAATCCAGGTGAAATTCATATCTCTACAGCCATCCTCACAGAAGCTGAGTCTTCTTGCTTTGTCATAGGGATCAATGCTTTTGTAGTTGTGTTTTTATTGGTAGAATGGTCATGTTTAGCTGAAAGACTTCTGGTTTCTCCTTGGGATGTGCAGAAGCTGTAGGCTTTTCTAAAAAGAGGTTTCTGTGCACATCACAGGATGACGTGACTTCAACCTATGCTCTCTCCTGCAGTGCATTTATGTTGAAAATCATCTCTGCAAATCTAATAGAGAGATTCGGTGGAGTAAGCTGAGTGGAAACTTAATTGATTCTTTCTGGATGAGCTCAGTAAGGACCAGGAGTGCAGCAAATGGATCAAATTACTTTGGAGTGCAAAACAGCTTTAAGTTCTGATAGGGGTGTAAAATGTTTTGGTTTTTTTTATCTCCTAGATTCTATATTGTTGGATTTGAGATGTTTGCTTGCTATCTCAGGAAGCTGGTGTGCGTGGCAGAAGGGCCTCAAAACTGCCAAAAGCAGATGTCAAATGTTACTGTGTCTTTCAGCACAAACCTCCAACAGCTTAAAGGGAGGAGAACCAGGGCAAAGGAGTGTACCTGCCTCTCGTGGACAGTATGCTGATCTACAGGGAGAAAATACAAGAAACTCTTTGTTTTGAAGTTCTTTGTGCTTCTGCATGAAATGTGAAGCAAGAAAAGATAAGAATTAAAGTCTTGGGGGATGTATGCATTAAATATCTAAATTCAGACATGTTTTGCTTGTAGTATCAAAGTTCCCTAACTGGTTTCATAACTAATGGTGCATGTTTCTCTGCTTTTCTGTACTTTTTAAAGCTTTTAAAACTTCTAACAGTTTGGCCTATGTTCTTAAAACCATGACTGCCTAATGTTAGAGGAAACTTCAATCTTTTCCTACAAAACCAAAAGGGATTAGCTTACCAAAGATAGCACTGAGTACTTATTTTCACATAGTGTCCTTTTTTTTTTTCTGAAGGATGCTGCTAACTTGGATTGGGTTGTGGGTATCTGTTGGCTGTGATGAGAACCAGTGGCACACAGCAGCTGGTCAGCCACACACACTGCCAGGCACTTCTAGCCAGAACTCAGTTCTGTGTCATGTTCAGAATGAAAAATGTTCCTACTGTACCCAAAACAGGATGAAGTCTGGGAGAAAAAAACCCACCTGTATTGAGATGATGGAAGGAATATGTAGATAGGCAGCATGCAGTTGCTTAGCTGGTGTTGGGTTGAGGCTTTTGTTGAAGCATGTTAGTGCCCATGCTCCCCATACAATCTAGGTCTCTTCTCTTCTGTGGTCTTCTCCCACTCCCCCAACTTCCCATACCTAAACTGCCTTGGGCTTTGACAGCAACAGCAACACAACTTAATCAGATTCCAGAAAGTTTTCTTTTCTGTGTGATGTTTCACTTCAGAGAAAGATTTGTGGTATGAGAGACTCGTATGGCATGTGCACAATTTTGGGGAAAGAACAGGGAAAATCAGGACAGGCTGATAAGTGACCCTGCTAACCTCTCTCCCTGTACACAACACTTGCTTTTTTCTTCCATAAAATCTCTTTCAAAGCAATCTCAGTCTTTCATCAAAGACTTTTCCAGTGCACTCCCAATGGGTTTTCATAAATCTCACTGTTCTTGCTCTTTTTTTCTTTCACAACCCCCCCAAGTCCTTGTGTTTCCATTTCTTTAAATCTTTTATCCTCAGGTTGGTACCAATGGCAGTTTGGATTACCTGTCAGCACCTCCAAATATTCCACAAGGTCCTTGCCTGTTCTCACCCTGCAGTGCTTACAGTCACAGATGTGATGAAAGAAATCTGAAAGGTGCAGCTAGGCAATCCTGAACCAGGCTCAGTGCATTCCCCTTTTTTTACAGCTTATTGCTTTCTGGACGTTTCTTTTGACCAGTCATCAATCATTGTGGTGGTAACTCTGAAGTGATTCCTGAAATATCTGCTCCTCAGATAAAAGTTAACAATAGCACATCCAGTATGAGGAAAAGAAAGGCACTCTGGGCTTCAAGTTAAACAAGTGCTTTGTTCTGACTCTGGTTTTCTGTTTTTTTTTAAATATATATATTTTTATTTTTAAAGTAAAAGCTTTTCCTCAGCAGGACCCCACTAGTTAGCCTAAGAGAGATGTCTGTGTGCGCAAGTGGCAATCGGAAGCAGCAGAGAAAGAGGATTGAAGACAAATGGAGACACATACAGTCTCTGACAGAAGAGCTCCAGGGAATCAGAGAGGAGAGATGAGCAGGACACCAGCTTAGAGTTTCCTTTCAGTCTCCAAATCTTCCTTTCCTGAGAAGTTTTGTAAAGAACGCTCAACTCTGAAAGCCTGGCGAGCTCGGCAACAGAGGCAGATCATTGCCTGGTTAATGAAACAGGCCCTGTGTGTCATCTTTATATAAAAATTCAGAGGCAGAAGGAGCTCCACGCAGCCCAGGCTCTGCTTTTTAGGGCCTCGGGTGCTCGGTGTGGGTGCAGGAGCCTCAGCATTGCCCTTGCATTGAGAGATGCTGGGGTGGCTGCAGGATGCTGCAGTCGTTTGAGTTCCCTTCTGTGTCTCTCAGGAGGTGCTACAAGTTTAGGTCTTCATTTAAACCCTTCGCCCTCTGTTTGAGTTGCATTCAATTTTTATGGGAGGGGAGTTAGAAGCAAGTAAAAAATAATTCTTGTCACCCTGCTTCTGTACTGGTTGGGCTCTTTCAAGAGCTTTGATTTGCTTCTTTCCTTTGCTTGGGTTATTTCCATTTTAAGGCCTCATACCCTTAGAAGTGAAATCCTCCTTGTAATTGAGCAGCAAGCTGTGAATCTTTCTCCCTTCTTTGATTAATCTGGTCCATTGATCAGAATCATTTTTGGGAAGCTCTGGAAGCTTCTGAGTCAGAGTCTTGGAGTTTAAGATGTTACCGTGCTTTTGATTAACTCAAATAAAAATGTTCTAGCAAGACTGATGGATTCCTTTGCTCCAGTAGTGGCATTGACAGTTCTTTCTTTTCCACTCATTCTATGCTTTACAGAAAGGTTGTAAATGAAGTTTATTTGTCATTAGTGGATAGAAAGGCAAGGGAAATGGGTCCAGATTGGTCAGACTTCAGTGGCTATTTTCAGCAAAAGGCAGGAAGTTCAATAGCTCTGGGCTGTGAACTGAGAAATCTGATATTTTTTGGGGTTTTTTTTGATACTGAAGGAACCATCCATCCTTAACTTCTAGAGTGGAATTAATCTCTGGTGTAAATCTGGGAGTTACACTAGGGGTGGGTTAGCCATACATTTAGAAGAGGAGAGGCAGCTATTGGTGGATTGGCATTGTACAAAAACTTCCTGCAGAGCCCCAAATAACCTGGAAACTTCTTCACAAATAAGTGTTTTTTTTTTTTAAGTTCAAGCTACCTCATGCTTTGTTGGAAGTAGTCTAGTTGACTTCCTCCATTCTGCTTTTCAGAGTGGTCTTTCAAACTGCATAGATAAAATGTCACTTGGGACTTGTCACTTGGGAGAAATATAGGGAAACTGTCAGGACATGTAGGAAGGCAATAAGAAAGGCCAAAACCTTCTTAGAACTAAAACTAGCAAAGGAAGTAAAAGACATCAAAAAGAGTTTCTTCAAATCTATCAGTAGTAAAAGGAGGAATAGGGGAAGTGTGGGCCCACTGCTTAGTGAGGCACAGCCCTGATCACTGAGGATGCAGAGAAGGCAGAGCTGCTAAGTGCCACCTTTGCTTCAGTCTTTAATGCTGAGACCAGCCCTCGAGAACTTCAGACCCTGGCTGCAGGAAAAAAAGCCTGGAAGGGGCAAGACTCTCTGCTAGTCAATGGAGATTGGGTTAGTGATCAGTTAAGGAAACTGAATATACATAAATCCATGGATTCTGATGAGAGGCACCCAAGAGTATTGAGAGAACTGGCTGATGTTGTCACTCTACTACTCTCCATAATTTTTCCCTGATCATGGCAAATGGAAGAGGTGCCTGAAGACTGGAGAAAAGCCTATGTCACTCCAGTCTTCAAAATGGCAAGAAGGAGGATCCAGGCAACTACAGACTACTCAGCCTCACCTCTGTCCCTGGAAAAGTGATGGTGGAAAAGTGATGGAGTGGCTCATTCTGAAGGTTGTCTCTGAGCACATGGAGGAGAAGAAGGTTCTCAGGACTACTCAGCATGGATTTACTAAGGGGAAATCATGCTTGACTAATCTGATAGCATTCTATGCTGTGGTGACTGAATGGGTGGATGCAGGGGGACTGCTTGATGTAGTGTACCTTGGCCTTAGCAAGGCGTTTGGTACAGTTCCCCAGAACATCCTCCTGAG
>NW_008590663.1:16750-41651 GCF_000691845.1 Merops nubicus | reverse complement strand
CAACCTAAATGATTCTATGATTCTTGAACATCTACAGACTTTCTGGTAATTCAGTGGTGGGAGAGTGAATACCTATGATAATAAAACAAATCTCAGGGTAGGCTTTTTAATAATCAACTACCTGAGCTAAAGGCTAAAGGAGTTTTCTGTTTCTAACTTATGAACTTGCCCAATATTAATATGCTCACAAAGTGAATATATCATCATTAGGGTACCTATAATTTTCTCAGAAAACTTTCCAACATGAGATGCTGAGTCTAAAACAAGATTTCTCCATTTTGAATGTCATTATGATCCAATTACTAGGTCTCCTGTAGCAGTTACTTGCCCAGAAGCCAGTAGTTATGACTAGATTACATTAAATATATGGAAACAGAGGCTATTCCAAGGAAGCACCAATTTCTATACCTTGTTTCTGGCAAAGACTTATTTCCAGATTTAAAGGAAATCATAAGCAGGCTGTAGGAGAATGTAAAAAGCACAATGGAAAAAAAAGACAAATCTCCAAAACGGAGAAAGAGTTCCACAGATTAAGAGAGATGACCACTTTGGTCAAAATCTTCATCTTGGTTAAATGTTTATATTAATATGGCAATCATGAAAAGTGAGAAAACACAATGGAAAATAGGAGAAACAGTAATCTATACAAATTAGATGGTTTTGCCACTCTAAGAAATTCAGATAGTGAGGTAAAAATGGATATCATGAAATAGAAGAGAGAATGAATTGCAAACCATCTCCTCTGTTTTGCTCTACCTGGATACTGGCAGGGATGCTTCAGTGTACAAAATAAAAATATATAACTGTTCTTTTGCAATATATCGTGGTAGTATTAATGATTCCTCTTCACTCTGTTGAATTACCTTGAATACAAATTGAGGTGAAATGTGGATAAGATGACTCTTGAAGTATTTGACATTGAAATATTCCTCCTATAGTGCAGCAGCTTCCCAGTATTATGCCTTCATGCCCTTATGACCCACTGTCAGATGCACAGACTGTTATTGGCACTTTTTAACCAAAATACCAAAGGTTCAAACAGATTCCACACCAGAGACTGGAGATCAAAGCCATATGTGCAGCTTCCAGCCCATGCTCAGACTGTCACTCAACAAAGGAAGGACTGCTGGCATGCAAGCTTTTCACCTGAGAAGCTAAGGACTGTGTGTCTGCTAAGAATCCATGTTCAGAAAACAGTCTGGAGGTTATGTCACCTGGCACACCTCAGTGAAAGTCCTTAAGGACAACTTAAGTGCAAAATAAAGCAACGTGCTCTTTCCACAGGTACAAAACACTCAATTAAAAACACCATTATTTTTCTTACAGTTAGAGATAATTAAATCAACCAGTAGTTAAAAGCAGCCAATTCATAACAGAATCTCCCCTTCTATTGCTGATCATAAGTAAACCAAAATTTGTCAAGATGGAGGAGGAAAAACACCCTTTGTTCAGATATACAAAAATAAGGCAAGTCACCTTGAGACTGGGACTCTTCTCAACCTGACAGTCTTCCCCATTTCATATTGTGGCAGGCCATCAATTAACCAGTTAAGTCAAAAAGGCAGTACCACTATCAACAGCTAACAGAGTACAGACTGAAGCTGCCTTGTGAAAATGTATTTCATTTTTCCCCCTCATCACTAGATACTACTAGAATTTTACAGCACATTTGTCATTTGTCCTCTTTGCTTTTTTTTTTTTTTTTTTTTTTTGGTTGTTGTTGTTGTTTGGTTTTGGAGACTACTTACTTTGGAGACTATTGTAGAGAACGAAGGAGATGTAGAAAAGGAAAATTCCCCCAAAGAGAGAAAAAGCAGTCACCCATAGAGTTGGAATTCAAGGCTAAAAAGCTTTTCCAAAAAAAGTTTTGCAATCAGACAGCCTCATACTATATTTGCCAAAGAAAGTAATTTTCCAGTTGTTATATTCTGTTATTCTTCTTTTCTTCCCTACTTCTCCCAGTACTATCAGTGTCATCTTGCATTGCCTGTGCATGGAAGGCATTCATCACTTTTTGCTCAACCACATGACAACTGTGTAAATCAAAGCAAGTGTTCCTGCTAGGGTTAAGAGCTCTCTTTTCCTGACAGCCTGCATGGGGACAAAGTGAGGGAGTCACACATCCAAATACCAATCCTCTGTTCAATAATACAGTGTCAGATTAGTTTTTGTCTCTGTGCTATTTCCCCTGTTCCTGACTGCAGTGTAAAATGCCTTCATCGTGATCACAAATTCATATAACTGTTCATGTGAGTTTGTTGTCTTTCCTTGAGGTGAGGTTTCAGTTTTGAGGGAGGACAGTTCTGTATTTTATCTGGCTGAATACTAGTGCTCTACTTCGAAGAACCACAGATATCTATCTATTCCTTCTATTCAAATTATTGTTTTAATCAAAGATGCTTATGACAGTGGGTCCTGAGGAGTGGAGGGATCTGTACTCCATTTCCCCACCATCTGATACGTGCTACGTCTGCTGATTTGCAGATACACATGTTGCCATCACTGTGTGACATAACAGTTTCACAAACTATATTTAGACTGTTTCAAATGTTGCTCTACCATCCACTAAGCCTCATCACACTTCCCAGCCATGGGAAGTCAATCATTCAGTCAATCAATGTATAAAAATCTGACATGAAGTGGAGCTCTGCCATGTAGGATTTATCTAGTGCCTGCAGGATACTAAGCCCAAGCAGCAGAGAATCCCTTGATGCCCTGATATTATTAATAATGTTTGGACTTCGTCACAGCTGTAGTGGTTAAATACAAAGAAACAGAAGCTGTCTGCTAGCAACGCTTCACACCATTATATAAGTTAACACATATATTGACAAATTCAAACATTTAAAAGAAAATAGAAGGTTCCTAATTGACCTTCCTTATTGACTGAACAACTTCATTTACAAATTGATTTTCAGATGTTAGCAGGCAGAACTTGACTGCAAATGAAAAGGATTTAGCACAGTGAAATCCAACTCCTTATAACATTCTACTTAATCTGGAAGTTCAATGTGACAAATTCCAAAAAAACAGACTTCCAGCCACACACCTCATTATAGACCATAGGGTAGGCCATTTAAGAGACAGCATTAAATGATAGTTTCAAGCTTTATGTTGCTTTCTCCATTATCCCCAGAGCTACACTGCTGTTCTGTTTACACAGTAGAACTGACGTTTCGCACATCAGAAAAACATGGCGCATAACACAAAAGTATCTAGTATGACAAGCATTGCAAACACAAGTTAACAAGCTACTTTAATTATCCTCCTAAGATTTTTCCCATTTGTACTATGATCATCTTCTTCACAAACTTAATTATGCCTCATTTGTTAATTCTGCACTAATCTCAGTGAGTATTCCAGGTGGAAAAGAAGTCTGTAACTGAAACCTCAAGTAATTGTTATATATTATTTTATTACTTTGTTATAGGAAGTTTTGTTTATTGTAATACAAATAATATAAACTCATCTTTGGGCAACATGAATACTGACTGTGAAGCTAGGGCATTTCCACATCTGAAAACCAAAACTGGGTGGCTAGCTTGCATGAACAGCCATCAGTGCAACGACCATCACAAGACAGACGGTTGAAAACAATTACAAAAATCATGCTGTTATCATCTGCATTTTAAAGACTGGTATTAAGAAATTCTGATTCCTCAGCAGAGGGAACCTTTCTACAAAACCTGACTTTTGAGAAACTTAGAAGAACAGCTCGAAATAAATGTGCTTTGTGGGTCAAATTCTGAGATAGATACATGGTTATTACTGACAATTTAAGCACCTCCAGCACCTTTAAAGTCAACAGGTATTACTGCATCATGACTGAGTAGAGACCAAGTAAAAACCCCAGTGTACCATAATTTAAGGCCTGACGAGTTGTTTCCTCTAACTTTGAGTAAGTCCTAGATTTGTTCACCTACCACAACTGGATTTCATTGCATTTAAGTTGCTTTTTGAAATACATTAAATTAATTTTATTTAATTAATCTACTGAGACGCACAACTACCGCCCCATCCTCACAAGCATTTTGAGCACAAAAACAAGCCTTAAAATCTTGTGTTATCTAGAAGTAACTGTTCTTCTCTACATAACTGCACTGACCGCGAAAACTAAGATATGTTAATTACACAAAAAGTTAAGCTTTAAAAGTATCAAACGGTACATTTCTAAACTAAAAAAAAAAGAGATACAAGACAGTCAGCATTTGACTATATTTCATTCCATGTCTTACCTGAACCAGATTCCATCCCTTTAGAGATTCAGCAATGATAGAAGTAACAGTTGCACACACGCCACCAAAAACCATCAGATGATTAGGTCCATATTTTATTGCATCATAGAAGGCTTTGAGTCCTTTTGCATTGTCACACTGGAAAAAAAGAAAGGCAATATTCAGCACCATAAAAAACATAATTAACTAAGAAATAAACTACTGAGCAGGAAAAAATTCCGGGGGTTGCATTGATGTAAAAAATGTACAATATATAACATCTTAAGACCCAAATATGAAGAACTGGAGCACTCTGTTCTCAATTTGTGCTGTAGAAATAGAACAGGAAAATCTCTCCTTACATTGTTCAAAACACCATTATGTTTTCCTTCCAAGCCAAAGCTGCAACATCTGAATTTTGATGCCACCATTTTACTAAGAATAAAAAAGCCCTAGCAAAAAAATGGTTAGCTGAAATGTTTTCTACATTCAGAGCTACAATTTCGCAAAGCAAAATTTGAAGTGTAACACCAGATGTCAGCAGGACTCCCATAGCTGGAGGAAAGGTTGACACTACTCACAGCCTCTGTAAAGAAAGTTCTGTCTCTAATGAAGACTCCTAAGTAATCTCTCCTTAAGGTCCAATCTCAATATTCTGCACAAAAAAATATATTAGAGAGCCTGCTATTTAGAAGGGCTGCTTTTAAAAAGCCTTCAGAAAAATGTCAAAAGAATATTCAGTTCTAGTGCTAAGCATTAACTGTTCAGTTCTCATAGCTCATCTTGCTTTGAGCAGAAGACTGGACTAAATTAGCCTCTGAGGTCACTTCTAACCTGACTTGTTCTAGCCTTCTCTGATAGTTTGATCATTATTCCAAGTGTAAAGCACTTTATGATAAACTGAGACCAGGACTGGAAACTAAGAAACAAAGGGTAATGCGAGTCAGTATTGCAAAAGATACATCAGTCCTTGAACAGAGCAGTATCAATCTTTCATAACTTATACATTCATGGCTTAATTCCTGAGCCTGCAGCAGAGTATTAAATTATGTACCTGAAGTTAAGAATTTGATTCCAAACAATACTGGAAGTCAGGAGTTCCCACAGACTATAACAGTAGCTGCCACTGCTCCACTAGCAGCTACTTCTTTATCTTTTTCAAACAAAATTTTCTGCCCTCTTTTACCTCCTCTACAAAGTCTTCCTTAAATACAGTCTTTATAAGAACTATCATACACCAGCCTCCAATATTTCATTACGATTCAATAAAACAGTTAATTTACTATCAGCATCCAAGCAGCAATAGTATTGCATTCTCTGAGCAAAAATAAAGATTTTGACTAAGAAGTTTGCAAGCTTATATTAATCTCCTTACTGAATTAATATGCTAAAAGAAAAATTATTCTACTTGCATTCTATCTGCAATAATAGAATTATTGCTCCCCCTTGTTCAAATGGATACAGATTTTACTGCATAGACTTTTTAAAACTGCATATTATAGCACAACATTTTCCTTCTTATTACAGAAAAGAAATCCCCAAAACATTCAGTATGGCAGAAGCTCCTTTGACAGTTTGATGGATTGGTGGCAAGCTCATATTGTGAAGGAATTAAGACTGTGATTACTGGAACAAGCAGCATCCTCTATTCGTACTCCTCCACCCCCTAGTTAAAGATCAATTTATTCCAAGCACAGCTAGAAAGCTCAGCTACGTCTCTACTTTTATAAACAGAGAAGGACACTAGAGTTTTAAGTATCTGAACTCAACTGACATTTAGCCAAGTCTTTCCTCTCATCCACCTCATCATTTAAAGCTGCAGCAACAGAAATTGTTGAATTGGTTTTCATACCAACTGAAAATCAGATAATGCAATTTTTTAATTTTTTTTTTTTTTTTGCATTATGGTACATTTTGAATGTACCACTGAGTAACATTTTAAGAAGAATACAAGTCATATATGAAGAGGTATGTACTATGGAGAAAAAAGATTCTGTATTTTAATTGACAAAAATCTACAGTTCGTTAACTGAAGTAAAACTCATATAAAATTTCACCCTTACATCACAAAACAATGATGTAATTTTATGCAGTTGCAGATCCCAGTAGGTCGACTCAATGGGAGGTCAAGAATTGCTATTACAATATAGTTTTTTCTTTCTTATTTATTTGAGCTTTTCACGTTTATGAAGACACGAGCATGAAAACAACCCTTTTTCAATCACACAACGAATCTCTTGGGAAGGTGTGTGAAAAGTTTTGTTCATCTCTCCCAAAGTGAAAGGTTCACACTGCTGAGATGATAGATTACTGATCAATCCAAAGTATGCAAAATAACACGTGGATTCAGTTAAAATGCTACCGTGCTTTCATCGTTGTACTTTCTTCCTGACTACTCTCAGCTCTCTCTTGTAGGCCACCACCAATAATCACAGGACTCAGTCTGCTCCTTGAGCAAAAACTGCCATAATAGTCCAAAGTATGTCTCTATGTCTCAGAGAGATAAAGAAAAAGAACTTAATACTGTGGCTGGCCACAACTGGACAGAAACAAAAGGCAAAATGAGAAAGATGGGAGCGAGCAGACTTTCACATTTGTTTAACGTCACTTTTCACAACATATACTGTGTATAACGTTCTTCCCTGTGAGCAACAGAACAGTCTGTCACAAGTATTAAAAAATAAGCATTCAAATAAAAATAACAGCACTAGGAAGTCAGACAACTAAGGAGTTAGAAAAGGTTTCTTCCTGCCTCTAGTCCGAGGAACATATCCTTAGTGAGATCCTGAAGTCCTCTGAACAACTTGGCTTTTCCAAGGATCCCAGGCGACCACCATTGCTGCTCAGGATCTATTGCCAGCCCCTACATATTTAACCCTAAAAATGGGTAACATTGTTCAAAGACAACAAGCACAGACACCACTGAAATTCCCACTACATAACCACTAAGCAAGTTCTTGAATTGTCATCACCAAATGACTACTACTAGGTCCAGGAGCAACACTATGCAGCAATATATTTACAGTACAACAAAAAGCTGCCTAAGAACCAAAATCCACAATAAAAAGCAGAGGGCAGAAAGTCCTGGTCGTGTACGGATGACAAGAAATTGCCTGGCTTATTAATTGGAGCATGACTAACAGCAATGAAGAATCCCTCATAAAAAGTCACTAACTTAAATGATGAAAAATACTACCCGAAGGAGCTGACACTATTTTTGCTAGCTAGTTTCGCTCTTTCACCTAAATTGTCAACATCTCTGTTTTGCTGAGCTGAACTGCAGCCAGCTCACTTTCAGCTCACATATAAAAACAGACAGCCATGCTGTGCTGCTGATCTTGACTGCACACTGAAACACTGAGAATGGTTGCAACACCTTCCATTAGAAAAATGTAGTTTTACCATAACTGAAATTTCAAATACATGTGATTTGGTACATGCTGCAATTTTATTCAGAGGAAGGGTGGGAAAACCACTCACCCCAAACACATTAATTGCAGTGTTTAGTGTCAGCCAAAAGTCAGTAATAAGTCACATATAAATAACACACATATTAATGAAATAATTACATTAAATGTGTCTCTTAACCCACTGAGTTTATACAGATTATATGGACAATTCACAAGAAGAAATACCAGAAAATATCCAAGCAAAGGTTTGTGAAGAGTCCTATCCCTCACTGTGTCAAAGATGGATTAATATCACAGGTGGCAACTAGCAAAGGCATAGTTTCCATTTCCAAGGAACTAGAATCACTTATTTTAGTTAAAAAAAATAGCTAAAAAAATGCTGCATAGGAGAGGAGACGAATGAGTTTGGGGATTGAAGTGTTAACATTCCTGAATCCTTTTGAGAGGAGAGGCAGGCAAATCAAAACCGTCATCGCCCCTCAAGAAAAGGATCTGAATGCACAGGGAGGACACACTGCCTGAAGCATCAGGGGTGCCCAAGTACAGGAAACCTTTCTGGTGACAGTGCAGCAGCCAAGTACACAGGTGAGACCTCCTCTGCTGTATCCCCCTGCAGCTGAAAGGATGTCCCATGTGAAGGACACAGGCCACCGAAGTCAGGAGATGCAGCAGAAGCGACCTGTGAGGGGTGCCGGCTGCCAGGAAGGTTGTCTGGCAGAGAGTGAGAGAGGTACTGGGTGTGTGCCCAAACCCTCAGAGCCTCACCCGTAACACTGTGCAAACCCTCAGTACACAGAATGGAAATCTGCAGGTGCCTGAGACACAAAGCTTTGCTAACTCCTATGGCATTGACAGGTTTGAGTACAGGCCTAGCAAAAGAGAAGGTACTTGTAGTTTACCTGATCTCGTCAGGTTTGCACAGTGGTGAGAACTATTGGGAACTGATGCACTGGTCAGATGCACGACTGCATTTAGATCTCTGGCCGGTGGACAGCTACGCCCAGCTCTTTCTCAGTTAGCTGTATTCTACCATGACTCTTCTTGTCTGGGTAAAAGTAAACCTGAGGAACACTTTTGACATCTATTCAGCTACTGACTAAAGAAGTTAGAAAACCTTTAGAAGATGAGAGGGAATAACCAACAGCTATCATCTGCATAATGAAATATCAAACTTTTTCAAGTGATATGAGAGCTTTCAGCAGCACTCTGCACTGTACCTCACTGGAAAGAGAAAAACGTGCTCATAGACTTATGGTGAGACTTCCTTGAAAAGAGAACAGAGATAGAAAGTCTTATTCTTATCCTCTGCAAAATTTTGCTCAGGAACTAACTCTACATTAGACTAACAACCTGAAAGGAGCAAAGAGATGAGGAACATCAAAATGATTTTCATTTACTTGTTTAAAGGTATCAAGCAATAGAGACAATTCATGGAAGGACATAAGGACAACTGCTCTGAGCTGTAACAAGGGTCAATCAGGTTAACATCCTCTGCCTGGGTTTAGAGGCAGGGCATGCTTCTGCAGAAATCCTCTCTATTTTCAAGTATCTGTAACTTAAATACTTTGAGAGCAGCAATTATATTTTTGCATTTAATCGCTGTAACTGGATTTTCTTTCCATGAATTTGTACAGCCGCTCTTGGAAGGACCACTTTGACAACCACAACATCTGGTAACAATGTAATTATTCATTGAAAGGAAAAGCATTTCCTTTATTTGTTATAAACTTTTTCACACTGTGCAAAGTAGGTGTGAAGCATCTTGCCAGGGGATGTTCTAAATATTAAAAATTCACAAATACATGAAAAGAAACTGGATTAACTCATAGACAAAAAAAAAAAAAAAGAAAAAAGAAAAACACCAAAAAAAACCCAATAACAACAAATCAAACTTCTTAATAGACAGAGCGTTTTTCTCAGGAAACTCCTGAATACAGATCATTGGTGGCTAGGATGTCATTGTGTGGAAGCAGGATTGAAAGCTCACCCTGTCCTGCTCAGGACAATGCTCAGCACTTGCACCAAGTCTGGTCTGAACCACTGTAGCCATGCCCAAGTTCTGCACTCGAAAAACAAACCCAAAAGCAACCCATTCCAACAACTACACCGAACTTCTGTATCTTAAAACAAGTTAACTCATCCCAAACTGTGGGCTCTTCTGTATATGATTTCCCCTTTCATCTTTTAACTACCAGCAATCAGATTTCATTTTGGTTCAGAAGGAACAGACAGAGCAGAGAAGGGCTTAATCTGTTCAGTGAAATATTTCCCAGCAAATTAATCCTCTCACCTTGACACCTCTTGACACACTTTGAGACTTCACCTAGCTACTTCTTTTTCTGATCCTGGCTGTCATACAATGAACGGTTCACGGCGTGCCACCACTGGTGCTTGGCACCCCATCTAACAGCTTACGGTCTGCCTCTGGTCCCACCTGCCACTGAAGTTACTGACTCCACAGCAGGGGTGACCACTCACTCTTCTGTCACCTCATTTCCTAAAAGACTCTCTAAACTCTTTGTGAGCTCAGCTTCTTGCTAAATGTTGTTTTCTTTTCCTTGATTCGCTATTTGGGAACCAAGTCCACCCACCAAGATAACCAAAAACTTCCTGTTTCTCCTTATAAGAGAAGCATATATACTGTCTCCATTTTTCAAAAAAATATACTTTTTTTTTTTTCTAATTCATGTAGCTTATATTTTCTGTCTTATTACTATTTCTTCAAGTATATAACAGTTACCCTGGATGATTCCAATTTAAGAACTCTAATATCAAATGGAGTTGGAGTGTAGCAAACAGATAAATCCTGTGTAATTAAAACTGCCTCTGCTTAAGTGACCATCACAAGTAAATACGCAGCAATGGCATAGATAAAACTGACTTTCTCTTCTCATACTAAACTGACATTTGGCTTGGAAGTTGAAGTCTTTCTTCATAGATCTGTAACTGTTACACAGACAGAAGGTCAGAAGTCTATCAAGAAACGTTTTGTATATTTGTGATGCAAAGATCACTCCTTTCAATAATACAACTGTAGCAGGGGAGCTGCAGGGGCGGCATCTGTGAGAAGACACCAGGAGCTGCCCCCCCAACATCCAACAGAGCCAGTTCTGGCCAGCTTCAAAATGGACCCACCACTGCCCAAAGCTGAGCCCATCAGTGATGCTTTGGAACCTCTGTGATAACACATTTAACAAAGGGCAAAAAAAATCACTGCACAGCAGCTGTCAAAATGGAATGAGAAAAAAAAAAAAATTGTGAGACAAATAGCTCTGCAGACACCAAGGTCAATGAGGGAGGGGAAGGAGGTGCTCCAGGTACCAAAGCAGAGATTCCCCTGCAGCCCATGGTGAAGAACATGGTGACACAAGCTGTCCCCCTGCAGCTCATGGGGGACCATGGTGGATCAGATATCCACTCTGTAACCTGTGGAAGATCCCACACTTAATTTTAAATAGGATCCACTGTGTCTTTTTTTGGTGTGGTTTTGTTTGTTTGTTTGTTTGTTTGTTTTTGTTTTGTTTGTTGGTTTTGTTTTGTTTTGCTTTGTGTTCTGTACCACCGATCAAATGTTGGAGTTTTTTCTAGGGTTGCACAGGAATGAAATTCATAATTCAGGTAACATTGGCCAGAATGTCTGTAAGTTGGTGAACAAGAATTCAAAACATTATCAACTCATTCTGAGTTGCAAATAGAAAGTCAACATTTGGGCCTTAGAGAGATCCTGTTGTGCAATATGAGCAATTAGGCAGATCCCACATTAAAAGTTATTGAGTTCTGCTGGATTATTCTGCATCTGGACCCATCATCTAACCACAATCAAAACGGTGTTGTTTCAATTATTCCTAGGCCAGGGAGAATTTTATAACATCAACTCTGTGTTTGCTTACCCACAAACTACATTCCATTTTATTTCTTACTTATTCACTTCTGCATCAATCCAATAATATTACACAAGACTGTTTTATGGATGTTTTCTAATTAGCAGCATTAATTAAAATGGATGAACGTTCACAGACACAACGTCATCTTGAATTAGAAATTTTTCTAAGTATCCTTAAAATGCATCTGGACATTCACAGTTCCATAGCATAAATATGTAAAAAGCAAAATTAAGTCTTAGTACTTGAGTAATGGGAGTAGATTCTAAAAATTTTTATTAAACTACATGCAGGTAGTGAAACACTGGCACAGGTTGCCTAGATAGGTGATAGAAGCCCCATCCCTGAAAAATTCAAGGTCAGGTTGGACGGGGCATTGAGCAACCTGCTCTAGTTAAAGATGCCCCTGCTCTCTTCAGGAAGGGTTTGGAGTGACCTTTAAAGGTCCCTTCCAACCCAAAACATTCTATGATTATACGATAGTACATTGTTTTCTCCAACATCTCAGTGCTCAAACACCAGATATTCTGGTATCTTACAAGGCAACCAATGCCTTGCTCACTTCTGCTTCTTCCTCCCTTCATTATCTGTACACCACTCCATTGCTATTATGTTTTATGGAAATAAGAGTTATGGAAAATCATAAAAGTCCAGAGAAATAGTGTAGGAAAAATAATATTCAAAGATGTTTAGAAAACAAGTAACACGTCCGGTTGTTGAGAATAAGCTGGATCAGTTTTCTCCAGCTTTTCCAATTTTTACCAAAGTTCAACATTACAATGATTTCTAACAAAACAAGGAATTAATTTTAATTATTCAACAAATGAGGAAAATACCTCTGTTCTTTATTTGTATCAAAAGGCTTTTTAAAATTCCCCCAGGAAACACATAACCTCAAAAGGTGCTAATTACTTCTGACTCTTGAGCTCCAAGATCATTATCACTTAAATTTATTGTTGCAAACTACTTACTATTTTGTTGCCTCTCATTTTGAGAGAATGACATGCTGTAGTAGATTTACAAGGCATTTGCCACTTGCAACTCAAGTACAAAATGAAGAGCTAAGGGAGATAATTTTGGCAAGCTCAACACAGTCACTAATGTCAATTGTTCAATTTTGTACTTGCCTCATCTTTCTTTTTTTGCCCCCTTCATTAATCACCATTTATTATTACACTACCATAAATAGCTTATGTTTTCATAGTCACACTCAGTTGGACTATTTCACTTAGATTTCCTCTCATTCCATTCCCAGTGCTTTTTAGAATACAAGAAAGAAGTCACAAAAGTTAAAAGATTTGCAATTTAAATATGATATTTGGGTTTTTTACCAAATCTGGAGTATGAGCACTGCAAAAGATATGACTTTGAGAAGGAACAAATCAAAAATAATACATTAAAACTTCAAACTACTTCATTCTATGCTTAGTAAAATCAGTTTTCTGAAACTGCATTTAAAGAGTCAAGTTTTACCAACGGTCACCTTTTCTTATGTCTACTATTGACTATGTACTTGGTATTAACAAGGGCATTGTTGTTTTTCCTAGGTCCTTTTGGGAGAAGGAAGAATCCCCTAACACAGAGAAGGGTCACCATCTATGACCTGTTAACTTGGTTCTCCTCAGTAGACTGAAAATTGTTGTGTATTGAAAGCGTGAAACTCTTTTTCACTGCAGCTGTGCTCTTTGCAGCAAATAAAAGCAGGGACAGAAATAAGAGAAGAGAACGCAGGAGAAAATCCAAGTTTATAAATAACAATCAGGAAGCTCTTCCAAACAGAAGGAAATGGAAGTGTACTAGCGCAAAATACTCGAAGTAACAGCAAGATACACCATAGTATGCCTGGCATCCCCCTCTTGAGTAATAAGCTACAACTAAAACAGTTAGGAGTGCAATGATATTTTGAAAAATCATTTGGCCCTCAGCAATCAGGAAGAATCAGTTGTGGGGGAAGTCTGCTATATGAATTCTTTTTTTCCCCATGACCAACTTCGGAAAAAAACTCTAGTTCTATAACAGTGGGGAGAAAAAAAAAAAAGCATGCAATCTTTCTTGATACTTTTCTGTTCTGACATGAAATTAAGATAAGACATAATATTGAGTGTGAAGAGAAATGGAAAAAAGCTCTTCAGTATCTTTCTGCTTAAGAATGTCATGTTGAAATGGTCTCCCGTATGTGCTTTGGTCATACAGCACCAGGGGCTGTCTCTTAGTGCACACAGCACAGAGGTTTCTAAATAAACATTCTCTGGGGATGCCAAGAAGCACAGATGACTCTGAGGCCCTTCGGAATTGTTCTCACAGCTTCTGAAAGTCACTTACCTAGAAAATGTGAGAATATCTATTAAGCTATCACAAGGACATCTGTGACGATCTTGAGAATATATTTGAATTTTAATGAAAGGTCAGAAAGCATCTGGTATTTTTGGAAAACAAGATTAAAGTCTTTTCCTTTAGAGGATAATGTTCATCATTAAAAGTACTAAGTGGTACAGGTACCTCCTAGCATGTCTTTTTCCCAAGTAATATTGTTTGAAATTCCTTTTTTTTAATAATTAATTCCCCAATAAGTGTTTTGGAAACACAGATACAAGGCAAAAGAACAATATAACTAATGAAGTAAGAGCTTAAACGGGGCTTAATGAATTAACAGTAAAAATTAATTTCTTGACCCAAAGGTCAAGAAAATCCGGTGTAACACTCTTCACCACACATCTATAATTTTTAATTAAAATCTTTCTGTGATGCAAACCAATTGAACTTTGTCTATAGCAAATAAAACTCTGCTAAATTAATTTAAGGAGGAATAATATGTGATCATTTGGATAAGCTACCATTTAAGTCAGCCCATAAGCACCAAATGAAATTTATGGTGTGTTTTAACTTGGCTGAAATTAACATTGCACCAGACAACAAAAAATCACTATTTTATAGGAGTCATAGGCTGGAAGCAGACAGAGTGCACATCACCACAGGTAAACATTACAATTATTTTTTCCCTTAACACCTGGAAAAAGACACAACATGGAGAGATTTCAGTTTTATTTTAACCACTATCCAGATGTCTTGACATTCAGCGTTTAAGTGGGCACAGTGCTTCAGAGTCAGCAGGTTCAAAAAAAAAACTCAAAATCCAAGTGTTGGTTGATTTCTGCTCTTCCCACCCCCCAAAAAACAAACAAACAAAAAAAAAAAATAAAAAAAACAAATTATCTTTTTACTCCCCCTGGGATGAAAACCAAATTTTGAATGGTGTCTTGGGCTTGCCTTTGTTACACCTGACAGCGGATTTCTGCAGTAGATGGAATATGCCTGCAATGGCTACAGCACTCAAACTTTCTCCTGACCCCATTGGGCACCACATTTAACGCAGCACAAACTGTGACAATAAAGTCTGTTATTCAGGAGAATGACACAGTTCAAACAATTTACCACTTCTGGGAATGTTTTGGAAAAGAGGGAACTTTTAAAATAATAATAAAGAAAGAAAAGTGGCAAAACAATATGCAGCATCTGAGAGACTGAATGTGCTCATGGTTCAAACCCACTGTGACAAATGGTGTCACCATGTGTGACATCCCTGCGCCACGATGGTGCACTACCCATCTCCCACACGCACAAGCACCTCCTGAGTGCAGAACAGACAGGCAGGCAGACAGTGGCAGAGAGACTCTCAAAGGGAACTGGTAAACTAACAGAAACCTGAGGTGTCACAGGCTTAGCTGCAGTGAGGAGCAGGTTCAAATCTGAGCCTCAGAAGCAAAGGAAAGAAAAGAAGAAGCCCTGGAAGAAGATGAAGATATTGGAACAGGAATATATTTTGAAAGGATATAAACTTCATGAACTCTATGGGCAGGGTTATTGCAGGTATTTTTCAAGTCTTTTATTTAATAACTTGCCCAATTTAATTTGAGTTTTCTTGCTATTTAAAGGCTCACCTTGATCTACTTGGGTTTTGTAGTCCAGGAAAATAATTAGAGATTAGGAACCACTTTAAAAACATGGAATGGTGTATCTGTCTGACTCGTGGTCCTGTCACATTCACACATAGACACTAAATTTCTCTGGCTTTAAATCTATGCTGCAAATTGCAACCCAGTTAACAAAGAGCTGTTCCCTTGCAAGATCAAGACAAGCTAGCAGAGTGCCAAATAAATCCTCAACACTCACATTCAACAGCATAGTATGAGACTTTTGCAGGCAGAATGACCAGTACTCTTCCCCCTCAGGGCACCTACAGAGAATCTTAATTAAGCTTGCCAAGAGCAGAGCATTACTCACCTAGACGTATCAACCCTTGGGGGTTCCCTCCTTATGCTCCAGAAAAAATAGGACGTGGAACAGAAGTGAAATTGAGCTGGACTATATGCAGGTGCACTGCCTACAGAGTGCACAGATCAAACCTGCAGACAGCCCCAGCTCAACCTCCCAGATGTTTAAAAGCAAATACATTCAGTGCAAATCTGGAAATTACAAACAGATGTTTAAAAGCAAATACATTCAGTGTAAGTCTGGAAATTACAAATAATCCATACTAGAAGCCAAGACCTGCTACCTTGTCCACCTCAGCCTAATTAGGTCACCTGAATATTTTTCCTTAGTTACCTAATTTAGTTTGTTAAATATGGTATATGCTTGTGACACTCACAACAAACACATTTAACTCCTTCCCTGCTTGTTGTGGTGAGCAGAGCCCGCCCTAGGCAGAAATTATATGCACGAGTTCATAGCTGTGTGAACATTTTTGACTTGTTTAAACTCGACCAAAAATATCTCAACTAAACTGTACTAAACTCTAAACGACTAAACACTACTGAATCATAGTATAAAAAGTTCTCAGACTAAATCAGTACCTGGATAGACAAAAAGATCAGTTTTTCCATCTCTACAAAGGCCTCGCTTCCTTAAAAATCTTTAATTAAAAAAAAAAGAAAAAACAAAACAACCACACCACACCACCATGCAAACATCAAGCTCCTTGAGCCAGCCAGCTTTCTGTTACACTATGTACTCCAACAGAGTTAAATTGCTTTAAAATTGCACAGGGAACTCAGCACATTCTTGACATCCCTGTACTGACTGTCACCCAGAATCCTAGCAAGTTGAAATGATATCAAATGCTAACAGGATAACTTTAATCCTTTTCTGAAGCATGGCTGACATCACATTGTCAAATGAAAAAAAGTACTTTGTACAGCTATGGATCAGTTTTATTCCTTACTATGGCATCATAAAGGTAAAAGAAATGGTGTGAATGAGGTAAAATTTTCTTGGTGGTTTTTTGTTTTGTTTTTTTTTTTGGCAACAAACAAGGAAAATGTGCAAGTCCTGACCAGGTGAAATATTAAATTGACAATGACCCTGCCAAAGGAAACCATTCTCAAAATGAAACAGTGCTCTTAATACATTATTAGATTTCAAATGTCTTATTTAAACACAATAGTCAAGAGTGCCTCAAGGGGAGGAAGGAGGTTGTTGCCATTAAGTCTCCCAGTACAAATTAGCGATGCACGAAGAGAGACCTAAACAGGTTTTCTGTTGGTTACCTGAAGCTGCACAAAAAACTGACTGCTGTGGAAAGTGTTGGTGGAGGAGGGAGGCACAACACTTATTTCAAAAACAGGAGCAAGAACGCATGCTAGCAAGCCTGTACTAAGATTTCAGGGTTCTGAAAAAATAGGAGAGCAGACACACTCCAGTGTGATGCATTAGCACCAAAAAAACAAACAAAAAAACCCAAACAAACAAAACCTAACAAAACCAAATACACATTTTCTCCTTAAGCTGTGGTCAGAAACCATCACCTGGCTGCTACCATTCCACAGCCCAGTAAGAGGAGTGTGAGTGAGTAGTTCTCACTTCAGTTAAAGCAAGTCAACAAATTATAGCAAATATTTATAGCTGCTCAAATACAAGTCTGCTAACCTCACACTGAAGTGGATGAGAAGAGTTTTTACACCATCTTTTCCAGTTTGGCAGATCAGGATGTGTGTGTGCACATGTGTGGTAACATGCATGCAGGGGCACAGACAGAGGGAGCAGAAGGACAACATCTTGTTGCTACAGATCTTCCTGCAGTACGTGCTTGATTGCTGTACTTTGAGGGTGAACGACCATACAGTAGTCAAAAGGAGATGCTCTTTTCAAATACTCCATATCTCCACTTCAAGAATATGACAGTTTACCAGTAGACTTCTACATACTAATCATAAAAAAAAAAGGAAAAAAAACCCAAACAAACTCAAAAGCCAACCAAAAAAAAACACCTCACCCATCTCTCTGGCAAATGGAGCTGGAAGCACAAGTCAAGTCAAACTGCTGAGCTAAGAAGCACATGGTGATAAAAAATGTCTCAGGTGCCAATTCATGAGACCATGGAACAGCCTCTTCCTCCAGTGCAGTGGAGACTGTCCTCCCTAGCAACAGTAAACCCAGTGGAACAGACAGGGATAGATTCTCCCACTGCCTTCTACTTACACTGCTAAATGCAAACTGATAGGAGACAGGGTAAGTGCTGCCTTCCAGCACGCTCAAAATGTAGTTTAAGCTGCTATACAAGTTGCAAGATAGGAGACTCACACCCACACCAAAGAAGAAGAAAGACAGGCAAAGATATGTATTAATCACAAAATGCACAATATTAACATGGATTTGGGTGGCATATGGTGTGTTAACATGCAAGCACGTGCCTGAGTTTAAAAAAAAAAGTCACGTGTCTCCCCTAACCACAAAAGCTTATTCACTTCTTTTAAGCTGAGTTTACCAAAATTTTCCAACAGATATCAGTTTGAAGCAGATATGACAAAACAACTACACCTCCAGATTTCTGAACTCATGCTTTAAATTCGCTACGATAACAAAACTCCGTTGAGGGAAGCAAAACAGAAAATTTGTCCACTGTTGTCTTCATTGTGTTGTAATCACTTCTGTGAATTTACTTTATTCATCAGCTATGAACAGTGCGTGTTCAACCGTAAACATTAGAAACAAATAGAAACATAATTAACTGATATCACAATAGAAAACAAATTTAGAAAAATTAGACTATAATAGTTATTTCCAATATTACTCAAAGAAATTATTTCTCAAATTTGTATTCTAACACTCAGATCAACATACTAAGGCTTTTCAATACTGCAGACTTGGTGCACAGGCTATCCATAACCAACATCCGAGTGCTCTGTACTTCTGCTCTATTTCAACATAAGGAAAAAAGATTAGCTCACAGCTAAGAAAGTACTAGTTCTTCTTTTGACTAGCTCCTGACAATTTAAGAGATTCTTTAGAGTGTTGTTTTGATGGGTTTTCAACTTGTTTGGCCATTAATACCATCGGCTGTCTTATAAGCAACCTTATACTAGTCACCCCCATATTCCTCACTGAGTAGAAATAATTTGCCATCTAAGGCAATTCTTGGTTTATCAGTGTCAGTGAATTTGCACACAAACCTTGAAATATTATTTAGCAGTCTAGTTTTGCCTTTTCAAAAAACATCTAGCATCATTAGTTCCTGTACCTTCTAGTATTCAGTAAATATTGGGTAAGCTCTTAATTACAGATTCTTAGGGTCCAGTAAATAGGATGCTGTGATTCTAAAGCCACTTATTCAAAAGCATGTAAAATAATATGACTATCTTATGAAAGGCCTGTGTAAATTAATCTGATATGAAGTATTAGTTCAGCACAGAACAATCCTTTTCTTCCAAGAAATCACACTTTTATAAGATATCTGTGTTAAAAGTGACTCGCAGATTGTGCTGGATTGTGCAAAAGAATGCAAACCAAACTGCTTTTTATTTAGAAATAATAAAACAGAAGTGATATTAGCCCAGCCTTAATCTGTCATAAATAATTTAATTGCTTGCCATTTGCAAATGAGCCCCATTTTAAAACCTCACACCATTTCTGTAAGATTATTAAGGTTCTTATTAACATTACTCACTCTGGGACTTGAAACTTTAGGAAAATATTTATGATCGAGTAATATCTTCAGAAATATATTTCTTCAGTTTAATGAGAAATGTTTCTTTTGTGTGGGATGATTTTGTTTCTTCTTAATATAAAGCACAAAACCAGGCATCAGGGACCTGATAGAGGATATCTCTTTTCATATGAAGATCTAGACAGAGTAACGCTTTGAATTTAACTCAAATAATTTCAGGACATCTTTAGCACAAAAGCAGAAGTGTACCTTGTTCAGACCATTCAGGGCCTGGCAGTTAAAAAAAAAAGTCTTCTGAGTGGCAGGACTGAGCTACCTCAAGCTGAGAAAAGACACAAACATGAGGCTCTAAATATCAGCTAATGCTCTAAACACACAGGTCAAAGTCAGCTAACCCTCCTTTTAAGCTGAATCCAACCCCTGCCAGCAAGTGCTTGTCAGACTAACCCTTTTAGACTCAAATCTAAAATGCAGCAACTCCTTGATGCCATTGATCCCTGAAGAAAGAGTTTGGTGATACACAAACATAAAACCCTCCTTTGATGTCATTGATTAATTCTATAAGAAACTAGCAAAGCAGAGGATATTAGCTTGGAACTCATTAAGTTACACTAATTATTCAGGAACTTCTCATAAAGTACAAAAAGACAAAAGCTGAATGAGCTAGAGGGAACCTCAAGGCAATCCCAAACACTGCGGAGCCAAGCAGAAAAGGACAGAGGCCAAGACTTCACCTTGCCAGATCTCTGAAAGACACAGCTTTCTCCTTAAATGAAGTTGTTGGAACAGCAAGCTGAAGTGTTTTGCTCATAACTCATTTACCTAAGCTCAGCCAAGTCAAACTGTTAGGTTTGTACACAGAGGGCTGCCCTTCAGTGGGGCCTTGACAAGCCAAACATATGGCTTGACAGCACCTTCATGAATTTCATCAAGGCAAATCCAAAGTCTTTCACATAGGAGAAAATAGCCCTGTGCAACAGGTCAGGCTGGGGACTGCCAGGCTAAGTGGTACTCTTTGGGAGAGGAAAGTGGGAGTCTGGTGAACACGAAGCTGGACACGAGTCAGCACTATGCCCGTGCAATAGTGTGTGCTAACTGCAGAGCTAGTGGTTTCATGGGTGCAGCTATTCCCTTCTACTCATTGTTAGAGCTGCATTTCAAGTCGTGTGCTCATTTTTGAGCCTTCCGACACAGAAGAAATATTGAAAAACAGCAGAGGCATCAAAATTATGGTGGAGCACATGATGCATGAGGAACTGCCGAGGAAGGTTCAGGCTCAGGAGAAGGAGGTTACCCGGATCACTAATTGCAGTCTTCTAGTCCCTGACAGGTGGGATACAGATGGAGCCAGACTCTTCTCATAGATGCCCAGTGAAAGAACAAGAATTCACAGTCTCAAGTTACAGCAAGACAAATTCTGATTAGATTTAAGAAGAAAAAGAGCATATTGAGTGATCAAGCACTGGAACAGGATAAGTAGAGAGCCTGGGAAATCTCCATTCTTGGAAATTTTCAACACCAAACAGGACAAGGTCCTGAACAACCTGATATATCTTCAAGGTGGGGCTGATTTTGAGCAGGATGTTGGACCAAGTGAGCCTTGGAGGTCCTTTTCAATCAAAATTAATTTGTGATATTTTGATAGCAAGTAGCCACAAGAGCTGAAGCAAAGCAAGAAAGGCAAAATCAGCCTCACAACCCCATGTCCAGTAACAGCAGCATCCTACACAGCATCGTTTCTAGCTAACTCAGCAGCAATTCCAGTATTGATGCAACAAGGTCTGCAAAACTCTGAGCAGCACCCAGGAGCTCTGAAAAAAAAAAAAAAAAAAAAAAAAAATAGGGTCTTCACCCCATTTTTGGGATGAAGCTCTGCAGTTAAAGACTGCAGAGTTTCTAGGCTAAGGCTTGTATCACACTTTTCCACCACCAATAAGAATCACTCTGCATTGGAAAAGCTGAAGGTTACTTTGGCTACCATTTACTTAAGACATCAATGAGAACATACATAAAATGACTGAGAAAGAATGGCACTGTTTAATTTTCAGAGAACAACAACATAACCTCTGGCTCTCATGAGAGATGTTATTTTAAATCTTGGGTTTTGTTTTGCTTTTTAAAATCACATTTCCATCATGATTTGTTCCCTGCTAGCAGAAAAATTGTTACTTACAAATTGCTGTGGACAGTTGGACAATTGGTATCATCTGCGGTCTTCTTTGTACTACCATCAGACTGTTTTGCTACAATTTTTCTAACTAGATGAATTTTAATTTGTCTTGTTAAAACTTTTTCTTAAACATCATTTAGTTAAGCAAGCAATATCTATTATTCTGTGATTATTTTGTGCACTTATGTTCACCCAGCAGCTTCAAACAGGTGAGGAAAAATACAACATAATATTTAATCCACAAACATGGGATGTGTCGCTTTTTGCTCAGGTCCTAGAATAATTCCTTGCAAGTCAGAGCTTGAAAAAGCTCAGTGAAAACAATTATATTAGTTTTCCCTGTAATCATTTAAATGAAATATTGGAATATTATAATCATTTAATGTATTTATAACTTAATGGAATTATATCTTTCTCTAGAAAACACCAGATTGTCTAGGTTATATTCCTGGAAAGAAAGCATCTGCCAGGCTTGGTAAACAAAGCAGAAAAGTGGGATCTGATTTAGAAAGGGCATTCTTAATATCCATTCATTGCTTTTCTCAGGGCTATTCCTTGAACTGAGACCAGCCCCAGAAGTTGCCAGCAAGTGCTACCCTGTGGAACCAAACCTTTGCCCCCGTCGCTTCGCTCCCCAGCTGTAGGGTGCACAGCGTTCCACACTGGAGTTAGTACTGCTCAGGACACATGCAGAATCCTGAAGCTATAAAAGAACAGCACTTGAATGTAATTCACGTGTTTCAGCATCAGGACTGTGTCTTTTAGGTAAGTACTATACTTCACAGGTCTAGGAGGTGGAAAAATAGTATTGGGGAGATTTAGCTTGGTGTAGCAGAATGGGTGGGAACAGAGAGAGACAGTAAAAACAGAAAAAGGTAAGGGGACCTGAAACAGTCCTGGAAGACAAATATGGCACCGAGTGGATCTTTGCTAAAAAACACTCATTATCTAAATTGTCACTGCAAGCCCTTGTCCTTTAGGGACAGATCTCATTTGGATGATTTCCTTAAGTAGTCAAATAAAATCTTTTGTTTGTTTTCTACCATCTGATTAAAGTAGGCAGGGAAACAGCAGGTGACAGTTGGTTGTGCAAGAATGTATTATCAGGTAAAGTTCCCAGCTCTTCCCTGAGTACTCTGTAACCCTAGCACCACTTCTACCCTGAGACATCCCAATTATTTTCTCTCCAATCCTTCTCCTTCACACTCTGATGAAAATCTTTCCCCGTCTGTGCCTCCTGCATACTCTTACCCCAGGGCTAGGCTTACTTACAGAGCCTAATTAAAAATAAGCATGATCATACTCTTTACTGCTAAAGAGTAACAGAAATAAGTGCCTGCCTGCCCAGCTTCTGTATGCTTTCCCGTGGATCTTACAGTCTCCTGTGTATCCCAGCTCTGTTAATACTTGATCCTCAGCTCAGACCTGTGTCTAACCCAGCATGCTTGGTACCTTATCAGTACTTCTGTCCTTCATTCCCACTGACTACTGGCATCATTCTTCAAAGGCTACAACCTGATACATCTAAGCAAGTACAAGAGGCTGGGCATCCTGCTGCAGCAGATGTATATGGAGCAAATGTCTTCTTAGACATCACTTCTGTGATGCAGAGAACTTGTAAGAACCAATGAAATACTTCTGTGAGATAGAAATCCAAATTAGCAGTGTGGCAAGGCTAACAGACAGTCAGAATGTTTTTACTGAGCATTCAGTAACATTTTCACTTGGGAGAACATCGTGTGTGTTGCCTCATTACTGTATGCTATTATTCAGTGTAGCTTACACAAGGCTTTTTCAGATCTAGCATTCTCAAGTGCTGACGCTCAAACAGAACGCAAGTGGCCCAACACATTGCAGTATCAGTATGGAAAATGTATTTTCAAGGAAATTAATGTTTGAAATATTTTTAATATAAGGAGATGAAAAGCAGGACATGCTATCACTATGCTTTATATAGTACTATCAACATGATCTTTTTGTTTGTTTTTAAATAAAAACTAATTAGGTGCCAGTCCCAAATGTTCCTGATATTAACACACTCTCGAGTGTAACACACCTGTATTGATTTGACTGATAAATTACCCATGGAAGATAACTTAGGAGCTTCAAGAGAGGAAGTATCTCACACCAGATGCCTCCTCTTGCTTCTTCCTCATCTTTGTCCTAGCTCACTGACCATGAAGAGGATACAAGCCCTTGGATCAGCAGACTAGTGCAAAACCACTGTAATACAAGGACCTTTAGGACTGTCACCAGACAATTACCTCAGCAGAAAACAGCAGCATATAGCAGCTGTAGTAGCTTCTGTACAATTCTTCCCCATCCCCTACAGTGTTCAGCAAACTCTGTAAGAGCAGAAGAGAGAGACTAACTAGCACTTTCTTGTGTGTCAGGAATAAGCAACTTCCTATCAACCACCTTGTACAGGTAACACAAGTAAAAAACCTGACCTTCAAAATTTTTAATTAAAGTACAAGTTGAGCAGCAGAAGAGCATGGTAAGCCCTGCACTAAACCTCAACCTGCTAAACTGCAATGCATGCACTCCTTTGCCTGAATTATTCTCTGCAAGATAGAAGGGGATATTGTTGCACTCCCAATTCTCACATTGACCTATAGTTTGTCATTAGGCTCTGCATTTTATTTCTGTATAGATTCTGAATTGGCTAAAATCCAGCCCTTGGTTGCTAATAGAGTGGATTCAAGGTCCACAAGGTTACATATAGGATCCTTATTCATTGCTAGATCCATTACTGCCAACAAGCAAACACTGGGACATTCTTATGGGCCCCGAGTAGAAAATGAGTTTCTACAATTCCTAACAGTTTTAGTTAACGATAGTGTTTAATCACTGGCAAAGTTAATTCCTGTTCACACACACAAAAAATAGTTTACTTCTGTTACCAGTTATTCTTAGTTCAGGAGATAAAGATTTGCACTGCGTATTTTAAGTTTCTCCCTTCTGAACCTGATGCTGTCTCATCAAAAGCCTGAAATCTGCAATTGTTCAAAGTAGATATTGGTTATGAACAGTCAACAAACATTGGGAAGTTCAGATGCTTCCAGGCCAGTGCATTGACTGCTACTACTCAAAGCCTATGCCCAAATCTTTTCTGTTAGAGCACAAGGGGAAACACCAGGGGAACTGAGTCTTCACTGTCAGAGCTGCCACCTCTGTACGTACTAGAGGTACACACAGAGTGAGCTGGGGCTGGAACAGCCTGACCAGGCTGGGCAAGAATCAGGCAGCACCGCCATGGGAAACACCCATCCTGCCACCTTCTT
>NW_008590663.1:7166-16716 GCF_000691845.1 Merops nubicus | reverse complement strand
CTGCTCTCCTGGGTCTGTCACCTTCTGCTTCTTCAGTGTCTTGTAGCTGGCAATATTCTCCCCACAAGAACTTAATAAAACCACTGTGAGCCTGTCCTCAAAAGGGCAAACTAGAAGCATTTTTTCAGGTTACTGAGACCTCTTCTGAGGACAGTCTAAATGCCCATACACACCGTGGGGAGAAATACTGGTTTTTAGGGTGAAAGTTCTCCTATGAAGGTAGAGCCTTTGCTTCTTTTTTGAGACATTTTTTAGAAGTCTTGGCACTTACTGAAAAAAAAAAAAATTAAGTTACAGAGAGCAGAAAAAGCCTAAAAGTTAAGGTTTTGTAACAGTCCACGTGCACTTTCTCCACTCATGCCCTTACCACAGCTGAGGGTATGGCTTAGCCTGATGACGGAAGCTGAACTAACACCTAGCTGCTGACAGGAGCAAGCTCTTGCCACACTCTCAGTAAATCTGGTTTTGACAGTCATCTGATCCCATGGTGAATAGAAAGAAACTATAAAAGAGAAGTACAAAGGTGATTCCCCCCTGCCCCGATCAGTGAGTTAAATCAGCTTACTCTGAAAACAGGGGCAAGCAGGCAGGGGGGAGGTCCATTCAGGGAAGGCACAAGAAGTCTCCCCTTCTGCAGCAGCAAGCCCATAGCCAGGCTGGATGCCCTACAGACTGTGTCCTCAGCGTGCTTTATAACCAAGGGCACACTAAGGCTGTACTCACGTCTCCTCTTGTTTGTTTGATGATTTTCCATTCTTCCAGTCCTAGTTTTTTGGTTTGAGTGCTCATGCACTCGCATAGGCTTTCAACACATGCCTTCAGCTTACAATTGTAATTAAAAATTATAACAAATAACAATAAAATATTAATAATCTGGCTTCACTAGGCATCCAGCTAACTTCTTATCACATCTAGATATCACTGCTGTGCTGGTTTTGCTTGGGGTAGTTAATTTCTTTATAGTACATATAGTACATATTATTGGACTATGTATTGGATTTGTGCTGGAAATAGTGTTGATAATTTGGGAATGTTTTAGTTACTGCTAAACAGAGCTTACATAGAGTCAAGGCCTTTTCTGCTCCTCACACCAACCCAGCACAAGAAGCTGTGAGAAGACAGCCCAAACAGCTGACCTCCAACTGACCAAAGGGATATTCCATACCATATGGCCTCATGCTCAGCATATAAAGCAGGGGGAAGAAGAAAGAAGGGGATGTTCAGAGTGATGGCATTTGTCTTCCCAACTAGCCATGGAAGTTATGGAAGTGATGGAACCCTGCTTTCCTGGGGATGGATGAGCACCTATAGTCCCATGGGCAGCAGTGAATGAATTCCTTGTTTTGCTTTGCTTGCATGTGCAGTTTTTGCTTTACTTATTAAACTCCATTTCAACCCATGGCTTTTCTCACTTTCATGATTCTCTCCCCCATCCCACCGAGGGGGAGTGAGTGAGGGGCTGGGTGGGGCTCAGTTGCTGGCACTCAGTTGCTGGCTGGGGTTAAACCACAACAACTGTGAAGGACGTTTGATGTCACTTACATTTAACTTGACTAAAGGATGATTAAACCTGTAACTTTAACCAGACTCATGACTGAGTACATATCAAATGGCAGTGGGTGGTAGCCATTAACACCACCAACAGTTTTCAGAGGTTTCTTTTTCTGGCAGCATTTCTGAAAGTCTTCTCTTGTAGCCTAATTCTTAGGTTATGGATTTCAGTAGTTCTTTGTAAAAGCAGTTTCATGAAGAATTCTTTTGATATTACACAAAACATGCCTGATCCTCCTCTTCCTTACAGCGGTTATTTGCTACAATGGTTTTACTATTTTCAGAGGACTTAGTTTCAACTACTGTAATTTAAGTTCAAAAGTAGGCCCATACAAAATGAAGTATGGGCAAAGTGCAAAAACTCTTCAATACTCTCATTTGACACATAAAATAACTATGAATTTTATTCAGGGGTGTATTGTCATCTTCAAAAGATTGCTAATCCTACAAGTCATTTTACCGAGGCTTTGGTTGGTGATTTTTAAGCAATAATTTATTTCAATTAAATGACAGCATCTTTTAATCTCAAGGAAGTGACTTGGCAGACAAGCAATTTTGCCTTTGGTGCTTTCATACATTTATTCATCTGCCTAAATTTCCTGAGACTTTGCAGTTCAGTTGAAGTTTCATCCTGATTTAATTATTTGGGGAAAGCAATCTGTTTCATTACAGCAGAGAAGAAAAGAAACAAGGTGAATGTCTGGGAGAGCAATGGTAATCTGGTAAATTCAGATCTTAAAAAAAGTAGATGCAAACCCACTGTAATCATTGACTAGGTCACCTCCATGTGCCAGAGTTAAAATTTGCCCACAGTAGCTGTGATTTTTATGTCAATAAAACCATAGCTTTCCCCAAAAAATGATACAGGTGTCATACAAAGCTGTTGGGAGTCATTCAAGCAAGGAAAAGGTGTTACAGCACTGCTGATACAGTCAAGAAATATCTCTGTGCCTGGAAGATAATGTTTGTTTCATGTCAGTTAGTTGTAAAACCAGGCAAAGTAATTAAAGGCAATAGAAGGCACCAGACCTTGGCACCCCCAGTAACGTGACCACTCCTAACAGGGCTGGAGGAGACACAAAGCTCCGTTCACTCACACCCGGCTGCCATGCACGACAGTGCCCTGCTATCATACTCCTTCTTTGACAGTTTTTTGCCTGCATATAACTGGGAAAACAACAATGCCTGAAGCTTCCTGATAATACATTTTATTTCTTGTTGTATTTTTCAGTTTGGAAAGAGTCCCAATAGCTCCATTTTCTATAAATGGATGTTTTCATTTGGCAGAGGAGCAGCCCTTAGACACCAGGGCACTTTTTAAATTTTTTTTTTTCTTCTGATGAAAATTGTTCTGCTGGAGTGCATCAGGAACCACAGAAATCTCCTTACAGAGTTTTATCACATTTGCCTTTTTCAGCCAGCAATGAAAATAAGTTAAGTTAAAAAACTAAGCCAGCTACTTGGAAAGAAGTCCCACATTAATAGACCACATTGCTGTAATTATAAAAACTCCACACAAACCCTCAAATTCCTGGCCTTATTAGAACATTCATTTTGCATGTTATACTTGCAGATTATTGCTCAAACTAAGTAGCTGCTGTGTTACCTCACCATCTCCCAAGAACACAGTTAGGAAACACAAATAGATGGATTTCAAAATGTGCAACAGTAATATCCAAGAAATTGTTTAGTGTGCCATAAGAGAAAAGCATTTGACAAGGCTCTCTGACCACTTCTCTTGCACTCAATCCACAAATGCATCTCCACACTACTTAGCCTAACAGTCCAGTCTATTCTGATATGCACATCTGTCACAGAAAAGGAATTAAGCCAATTTACCATGAATTCTTCTCCTCCCTGAATCTAGGATTTATCTCCAAAGTACATATGAAGCCGAGCACTGTACAGCACTGAAATCCTGAAGTGTGTCAGGCTCATTACATATAAATTTAGAGGTACAAGAAATAGGTACATAAATTGTTTGGTACCTTGATACTATGATTTACAGATGAGTGATTTTAATCATGGGAAGAACATGGTACTGTATCACTAAGAACCCTTGTAATACCTAAAAATAAGCAGTAGCACACAATCTAGGGGGAAACTCTGTATTTTTAAACTTAAAGTCCAGTCAGTAGACAATCTCACAAAATTTTACCCTAGAAAAGAGGTCATGGTGATGTGACACAGAGGGGAAAAGAGAAATAAAAAAAAAAATGAACAGAACTCAGTCACCACCTTGAGAAATTTCTAGTCTGAAACCTGGACAAATCTACAGCTTTTTGCTAGAGGCAAGAAGCTGCAGTAGAAAGAGATGTAAAACATCCTCTAAGCAGCATGAAATAGAGTTAGGACAGCCATTAAGATTCTCACTTTGGCACATATCCATCAAGCTGAATTAGAAACCGTGGTGCTGAATAAAGAAAATAAACATTCTTATGGCTTTAACAGTCTTAGTAAAATAAGTGTGCTTATTTGGTGTGTTTGCAAAGTCCAAGAGCTTTAATCTCATAGAGTTACAGTCCTTTCCTGGTTCAGCTCATAGCACAGGTCAGAAATTTATTTCTGTGCAACCCCAAACATTATCCTGATGCTCTCATGCTCACAATCCCTTAGATGCACTGGCAGCTGGAGCACCTGAAAAATTAACACACTTATTGAGCAATTAGAAGATTTAAAGGGTGTTTATGAGCATTTCCATCTGAATGGCCCTGAAATAAATCAGGCCAAAGTTCAAAATTATTTTCTCAGCAAACTCTGAGAGAGATCTTATAATTACCTACAGTTGGTTTCTATTTTAAATGGTAAATTATTTGAAAGAAGGAAAGGAGAACAGATGATGGAGGCTGTGTCCATACTTTTTCCCCTTACTAAATCCTACTGTTGCCTGCATACATGCTTTCTTTGGGGGGGAGATACCTCTAAGTCGTACATGAAAATATTTATAGTAAAATATATACAGTATTGCACACATTTGATCTATAACATTCTATATTTCTATTATATAGAAATATAATATTCTGATATTTCAGAATTGTGTCATAAGAATATTTGGTAGAAGATAGATCTCTTCCTCTTTGCAGTATAAAATTTGCCGTATTTAGGACAAGAGGAAATGGCCCCAAGCTGTGCCAGGGAAGGCTGAGATTGAATATTAGGAAAAATTACTTCGCTGAAAAGGGTGTCAAGCACTGGGAGAGGCTGCCCAAGGACGCCGTGGAGTCACCTGGGTCCATTCAGCCTGGAGAAGAGAAGACTGAGAGGAGGTTTTATCAGTGCTTATAAATATCTGAAAGGTGAGTGTTAAGAAGCCGGGGACAGACTCTTTTCAGAGGTGCTCAGCAACAGGGAAAGGGGTAGTGGGCACAACCTGGAACACCAGAGATTCCATCTGAACATAAAGAAAAACTTCTTTACTTTGATGGCAACAGAGCACTGGAACAGGCTGCCTGGACGTGATCCTGGGCAACTCACTCTGGGTGAACCTGCTTTAGCAGAGGGGTTGGACTAGATCGTCCGCAGAGATCCCTTCCAACCCCTACTAGTCTATGATTCTGTAACTGCAAACTCTACAAATGATGAGGTTACATTTACTCATGTACCTTGACATTTAGAAATTCTTAGGCATTCTAATTATTCTTCCCTCTGCACAACATTTAAACGTCTCCAGAGACTTCACTATGATGATTTCCATGTATATCAGATCACATTTACAAATCTCAGTAATGCAAAATATATCACTATCTCTGTGAGTAGCTCCAAATTCACAGTTTCAAACTCAAGCTGTAGCAAAACCGTCTCCTCATTCTTTCCCAACAAACTGCATTTGTTTTTACACTCCTTTAGCCTAATACCAAACATGGATGATATCTTAATGACTAATTTCTTCAAGAGCACTCTGTCTCTCACTTCTGTCACTATGTAAGTCAATTTTACTCCCATAGAGAATCAAGCAATCATTTGGTTTCCCAGCTGTACTGCATAGGACCCATGGGGCAATCACAGAAAAGACTTATTTGTACATTAGCAGAATATTAGATTATTTCACCCTCATCTGCATTTTGATCAGGCTTTTCAATTGGTGCACTCTTTTTGATTTTTTTCTTACATCTCTCCTTGCTCCTTAGCTTCCATTCAGCTGGAGAAAAGCTGCAACCCAAAAGCACAGCACCGTTCCACACAAACCCCCAGGTGGCATGTGCCCCAAACACAGGTGCTGCTGCTTACACAAAGCCCAGAAGCAGAGCCTCAGTACAAAAGGAATTCACCAGAATTAGGGCCGTAGGGACTGATCTTCAACCACTAATCTGATCATTGGTGTGATCTTACTTATCACTAAGTAAGATCACACCAACAGTTTAGTTTAGCCCTTAGACAGCCTAAATCCCTTTAATTATTCAGTGAAAGACAATGGTTCATAACTGGCACCAATAATTCACTCTCTGCCATCTTCCTTGAAGGACTATTTCTCAGCCTATTTTGCAGTGAGTTCATTACTGTTCATTAAATACATCTCAAATACTGCAGCCTGATATATTAAAAAAAAGTACCATTTACTTCTCTTGACCTAGTTAGAAAAATCTTCACTTCCCAAGTAGCTCAGGAGATAAATATTTTTTTCTTGACCAGTACCTTATCTTTAGGATTTAATCTTTCAACCTCCTTCCCTTCCCAATTACATTTATAACCTCAGGTTAAAATAATGAGATATGTGACACTTCTTATTAAAACTGCAGTATATATCTAGGATAGAGTGGTACCCCTTAACAAGCACTTAAGTTTGCATGTTTTAAAAAACGCAAGATGCTGCTTCCATGGCAGTATCATTCACACATTGCTGTTGCACTAGACTGAGACCTTGTGTCTCCAGAAAGCAAGAGAATTGTGCAATGTGTCATGGCATGGGCTTGCCTACAACGCTAGCTCTTGACAGTGTAACAAGGAAGCAAAGACCTACCCCTCCCAAAACTTCCACAATAAATCCGTGCCTTTTTATCCAAGTTTATGTAGCAAGATTTCACAAGCACAGCTATTTGCAGTCAAGTCTAGCCACACGAGAAAGCTCTTCAAGGAAAATTTGAGCCTTTACTGCCATCAATTTATCTAGAAAAATCACACTCATTTAATCCTCTAAGCGTACTGCATTCAGCCAGTTAGCTTACGATGGGTGTTGTGCAAAATGAGGATGCAGCATTACAACGTGCTGAACTTGACGGTCACTATTTTATAAAATTAAACCTAAAGTTGTACTGATTAATATGTGACACATATGTCACATATTAATTCTACATTAATCTTTTGAGCAGGCCTGGGCATGTATCCCTTAATCCTTAAAATTAAGGCCAGAAGCAACGCAGTGTTTAAGACTCTGCGTGCCTCACTGCCAACAGCAGAGTCCTTCCCAGGACACTTCTGAGTTGTCTTGAGAAATGTTGACTGTTTTCATGGAAAACTCCCAGGCTCATCCCCAGCATTACCTGTTACAAGGGCTGTCTCAAACAATCATCACAGATGTATTTTGGATTTACTAAGTAAAATAGAAGCTAAGAATGTTTTCCCTCTTCCAACTTCTCCTTGCCCCTGTCCCTAAGGCTGTGTTGGTCTCCTTACCCAGCCCCTCCCTCTCCCACCCAGGTGATGGTGTCTCAGTATTGCCACATGGCTCTCAAACATACGGCTCAGGCACTTGGCTCTGGAGCTGCCAGGCTCACACAATGAAGCTGAAGTAGGTTAATGCTAGGAGATTGCTGAAGTCAAATTATAATCTCAAAAAGATCTAAGTGAGCAGAATTCATGAACTCCACAGTTTCTCTTAACAGCATTGCTCTTATCTCGTTTAAGCTCTGAATAGGTACACTGACCTCTGTGTGCCTGTTAGGTGACCTGCAGGCAAGGACATGACCACAGCCCTGAATGAAGGCTCCAGACTCTTTGCACACAAGCAGTAACCCTTTTTCAATAAAAGGAAAAGATGCCTTGTTGCTGAAATTGATGCCTTTATGAGAACCTTAACTACATTACCATTATCTTCATTTACTTGAACAAATTATTTCTATTTATAACTAGCAATTTGAAACTCAGTTCTCCAGAGACAGGTGGAGGTGGACCACTGTAAAGGTTAGTACAATGGGGTAAGAAACAAACAACAATCTCTTTTGTTTGCCATGCTCTGTTTAGAGGTCCATTGTAAACGTGCCTTGCACCCTTAAGTTTATAGCGATGCTTAGATCCAGTGCAAGACAGTCACCAACAAAGAACAGAAGGTGAACAAACTTTGGCAGGCTTCAGCTTTCACCACCTTCATAAGACTGTTATAACAGGAAGTATTTATTGTTCACGTTGAAATTATATTAAGATATATAAGGTCATAGTAAGTATTTTACATAACGCTAAACTAGAGGTTGGAAGTTGGCATAGATCTAGTGCTACCAGTGAGAAGTCAGACAGGGAACCCAGGTGGCAAGGAAACCGGATGTCAAACTTTCATCATATGGAATAAAAGCATGGTGTCCTCAATCTACAGTTAAACACAGCACTGTTTAGCTGAAAACATCTTTGAGTCATGTCTTCTACTTCTGACTTGAGTTCCTATTCTCATCCCCCTAAAAGTGATGAAGAGCTTATTAGCAAGGCATACCAGCAGCAGTTATTTCACTTAAAAGTGCCCCAAACTTCTCTCTTCATTCTCATCACAAGAGTATCAGTTTTATTTATGTATAGACTAAAGGGTATTTCAGGTTTGTTTTGAAGTGGTTGGGGCAGAAGCTTACTTTTGATTTTTGCATGAAGTTTACAGTCTAAAAGGTTGAAGCATACACTTTTGACGCTACTCATCTAACAGCATAAATCTGCCCCATAACTCCAGATTAATTATCCTAGCATGAAAAATAATAGCCAGAGCACCTAGGTACCAAATCAACAGATTAAAGGCTACATCTAGTTAAAACAAAAAATTATCGAAGCTGAATCACACAAACTTGCTTCAGAAAAGGGCAAAATTGTCTCCCATTATTGTCTCCTGTCACAAAGAATATTTTTCACTCAATAGCATTGATCAGACATTTTTTTAAAGCAAAAAAAAAATGTAATTTTCATTTTGTATTTTCACATTATACTGTGTTATATACAAGGCAACACAATTAAACAGCTTTATTATAGTTGATGTCTCTTCATTAAGAATAAAATCATCTCATTAATAACTTGGATTAAAACATCTTCATTTACATAACTTAAAAAAAAAAGCCTTCAGTTCCTTCACAGAAAGCAGTTCTGAGGTTATACTATGACAAAATACCAGAGCCAGACCAATGAACTGGCATTAGGTAGCAAAATGGAAAAGGGACAGAGCTCTTTTGTACATTAAAACTATAGGGGCCAGTTAAAATTGACAAATGTACAAAGGGATGAGATAATTAACACCTCTTAGTTCTCTTTCTGGTCTCTAAATTATAACCTTCTTCCTCCTGCTGGCACGCTAGTAAGAGTCATTTTGTTCCTGCAGTAAGTTCAAGATCTGATGCAGGGTTCCCAGTTAGCATCATTTATAACAACTGGAAATGCTATAGATGCAAAAAAGACCCAGCTCAGTCACTGTCTAGTAATGTGTAAGATTATATATTCCTAACACAGAAGAAGTTGTTGCAATCTTAAAAATAACTGAAATAAGGAATGAGCCTAAGGGCTTTCACATAATGGAAATATGGAATTAGCAGCTAGGCATTTTTAAAGTCTCGAATCTCAATTTTCACAAGTATTGGAGATCTCTTCTACCTCTGCATCTCCAAATTGACACATATAAGAGGACTGTGACCATTAGTAGGCTAAGGCTCTGTAAGTTATTAAAAACAATGCCCCACACAATGCCCTGAAAGATTCCAAAACATCAGAAAAAAAAATCAAACAATTTTTAGAAATGTCAGGTTTGCATTTCTAAGTCACACTCCTCTCCCAGTTCCTATACCCAACACTTTAAGTCAGAATATCTCTGGTTTCATGTATC